>NW_020273628.1:601549-804594 GCF_003268045.1 Sipha flava | reverse complement strand
GCCCGCCCGTCCTACTACGGTTCCCGCGTCGGTGGCGGTGCGGGGGCGGAATGGGGATTACGCACGACGGAAAGGCGGAAGAAGCAGTAACGGAATAGGGCGCACAGTGAGTGAGTATCGATCCCGCTCAACCCCTGTTGGACGACCACCGCCCCGCCACCGAAACGATGGGGTCGTCGCCGCCGTCGTCGTAGTCCCTAACCCCTCTGCACCGACACCGGTGTATTATTGCACATACTCGCATTTCGCGCGCACCCCTCACCACACTCGTCCTGAGCGTGGGGTCCGTTCACCCTGCAACGCGAGGATTGTTTCCCCCCTCCCCCACCAACGTACGTCTACTCGCGCCAAGTCCGTTTTATTAGAGACAACGTGGTTTAAACGTTTTAAACGATATTTTAGAGCTATAATTTTGGTGTTGTTTTCGTTTATTTTTTTCTCCCCGAACCCAGTTCTTAAAACAAGTGTTTCGTTTCGTTTTATTATCACGAGTTCTACCGTACGTTTCGCGGAGATAATTATACGGTTCACCGAGGGGAAAAGATGCACGCGCGCTTTCCCGTGAATTTGACTACACGTTGTTTTATGAGTTCGTGATAATAGCAGTAGTACAATCTGCTAGGTGAGGAGTGGTCGAGAGCTGTACGCGTTTAGTACGGTTTTATTACACAATATTATATTCATTCATTGAATTTTCACTACCGCGATCAGAGTTCAATGATATTTTCCCCGCGCGGTACTCTGTCGGCCTTGAAAATCTACGCGTAGTATTTCCTGGAAAAATAACACGTGGTTTGTTTTGCATTTCAGTTCGACGAACGGTAAAAAGGGTTAGGATAATATTATTTACTCGACTTTGAAGGAAAAAACATGAAATCCCGGCGAAACCCCGGTGCGCCGTACCGCGGCGTACGCCAACCTTAAGGAACCGTAACAACAACAGACGTCAACGTTCATTCACAATGTAACTTTGATGGAATATTATTAATGCAGACGTTTTTGAAAAATAAAAAAGAACCACGATCGTCTGGCTGCAACTCGTTTGCGCAGAAATTCACAACTCGACACACATGTTTTGGCTACCTGTAACGATGATCCCTAGTGCCTGAACTCGTTTGCTCGTTATCGTTGATTATTATACTTCTCATTTGTTAACAATAACACTCGCAGGACATTTTTTATTAGTGTATCATATATTTGAACACCCGCTCATTAAAACACGGTGTTCATAAAATTTATAATTATCAAACTTAAAACATCGTTTTCCTCACCGAGATTCAAAAGTATTAGAAATTTCTACGCCATATTAAAGTTTATGTGGTCAACACACTAGTCACCACTGTACTGTCCATATCCATAGTCCATACCTGCTGAAACTTAACTAAAATTTGTTTGGAAAATCCAAATTTACATAATGTACAGTCTACGCAGTCGATTATAAGATAATATTAAGGTAATATATTTGATAATTTGTACTGCTGTCTGTGATGATATATGTAAACACGTGTCATATGTTGAATGTGTCGTTGTGCGCAAACGAGTTATCTATTTTCAGGTAAATGACTGATTTCATAGTGCGCAAACGAGACGTTGATTTACGTGTAAAAAATGTTGAATGCGCGCAAACGAGTTGCAGCACGATTGTCTAAATGTGATTCAATCAAAACTTCATACAAATGAAACTTTTTCTCTACCACGAAGATTTAAAAATGGAAACACTACCATCGGATTTTATTATTTAAGAGCAATTCTACCGGGATATACACCAACGACCATCCTAATAGTTACAGTAAATATATAAAAATTAAATTTGGTTTTTATACGTGATGTCATCGCAATACACGAGTATATGCTTGTTTAATAAAGACAAAAAAAAAAAAAAATGTATAAAGAAAATAGCAAAACCTTTCGTCCGTATTGTCCATATTGTACTAGCAGTGTCTAGTCAAGCACCACTACCATAATGCACGAATAAATGTTCAGAGATTTGAAGATAAAAATATTTCATAATATTTATTTTATTTTTTAACTCGAGAATCAATCAATTATTCTATTTGTTTTAATTAAATTTGAAATTCGGAAATCTTAATAATTTATTTAAAAAAAAAGTGAACGATGACCATAGTATTCATAAAAACATTCAGAACGGTTATTGAATTATGGTGATCGATCGTTATTTATAAAAAATTTCAAAAGTCTGTATATACAAGATTATGCTATACGTCCTACAGGTGACCTTAAGAAAGAAACATACGGTATGAATCTTTGTTTATATTTTTTCTTTCATTTCGATGTATTATGCTTACACAATAACGTGCAAGTATACATGCATATATTTATATACAGACAATTTCTGTATGAATATTGTATCATTTCGTAATTTCTGTACTGAGTATAACGAATGTTTATATATGTGCGTTAAACTAGTTTATATTAATTAGTGCCTTGAATAGGGTAGTTCTTGTAGTGATTGCTGTAAAAAAAAATAAATAAAATTACAAACTATGCACGGAAACTTGTTTCATTTAACATAAATTTCAACGCATACCCCTTACCTACGTTTTTCAAATGTATTACATTTTCTCCGATGTATATATGTTACGGGCAAAGTATACAATTCGGGCATTTTATACATTATCCGGACAGTATATAAAATGCCCTTCGTATATTGGGCAATATAGATAACAGATGATATGATTTAATAAAATATGTTAAATCAATGAATAATTACATGTATTTATATTATTGATTAATTCATCTTAGTAGATATAATTGATTGCACTACCAATCCAATCTTGGCTGAGCTTCCTTTTCTTTTACATGATTCGCAACTATTTAAGTATAGCATAATCATATCTCTAGTGATATTTTTATATTTTGTATTTACATCGTGTTCCAGCCTGTTTCGTCCACCATGTCCAATCGATAAATGAACCTTATGTATAACATCAAATAACTCTTCATTATGTACATAATATTTAATGTCGTTGTTTCAGATACTGGTACAATTAACTTATTAACATCAGAAACTTTTAACACGTCATATTTTTTTAAAAGTTTATAATCATTCGGTTTCTTTTTCTTTGACTTGTTTTTTAATTGATTTTTATGTAAAATTAATTGATCAAATTCTAACTTGGTAAAAAATGAAGTATTTGAACCTTTTTTTTTTTAACAAATTGCTTAAATCTTCATTAAACTTTTCCATATTCGAATAAATAGTTAGGTACACACTGAATGAATTAACCTGCACTATACAAACGATTCACGGTTACTAAATGGTTCATTTTTGAGAATAGGAACAAAAGCGGACTGCACGATAATCACTACAACTTTATATAGCATAACTTATAAATCAGTAAATATAGTAATAATATATTGTCACGTACACACGTATAATATGTGGACAAGCGGACATCCCCTTTGTAAAAATACGATGAGAACAAACTAGTTACAGATAATAATTTTTAGATAATAATTTGACTTTAATTTAACTAAGTTTTACGATTTATCTTATTTCATTAAATCATATCATCCGTTATCTATATTGCCCAATATACGAAGGTCATTTTATATACTGTCCGGAAAATATATAAAATGCCCAAATTGTATACTTTGCCCATAACATATAAATGTTTACTACGTATTTTATCGTAAAACAAAAACAAAAAAAAAAAAAAAAAAAAAACAAAATATTCCGATTTGAATTCTACCACAGATATTTTAACTAAATATGAAAAGTACGTTCCTAGTACAATCGTAATATAAATGTAATTAATCACATCGTTAATTTGATTCGAGCTGTTATAATTATTATAGTTTACATAATTTAAACTGTTTATTTTAAATATATAATTATTATTAAGTCACTTACCCCAAAAATAATTATTCTGTATTCATGAACCATTTTTGATTTCCAAAACTTTTTGACGTACAATTCATTTGTAAATCATAAAATTAAGTCAATTTTTATGTTTTACACAATACGTACGTTTTTGGTTAAACTTCACAGATATCAGCGTTTGTCGGTTCTACACATTGTCAATATAATTATGTAACAAATTATCGGATAGTTTGTAAATTAAAATATTTCTAAAATTTATGAAGAATAAACATGCATTTTTCTTAAATGTATTATTGCATTAGCTATCCATTAATTATTTTAATTGTATGATCATGTTTACTTATTAACGTTAAATATTAACTTATACCATAGTGTTAATCAAAATAATTTGTTTAATAATATGATTATAATAATACTTTATTATTAATTGAATGACATATAATAATCTAGAATGTTATTTGAAGTTATTGATTCACTAGCTTAACAAATCGATACTAATATAAAAAATCAAATGTTTAGCTGTATACTCGATTCACTTCGTTATTCTCAAACATTTTAAAAAAAATCATTATTTTCAGTACATAACTAATAGTATTGGAGATAATCATCATAGTAATCTTTAAGCCAATCAGAGCATGAATAAGCCCACAATTTATAAATGGAATATAAATTCACTGAATATCATTATTTCTCATTATTTCCTGTGGTTGCTATGGTAATTAATTTTAAAAAGAATATCATTTAGTCGAATAAAACCATTTTTTTTTTTTTTTTTTTTATAACAAATGTGAATTTAAAATATTTGTATTCGAAGCATATTATGTTAGCAAATAACTAGTATACGTGAGTTGATCAAGTTCAACGTTTACTTTACGTATAACACTGCATCCCAATCACATTGATGAACGAAAGATTTTTTTTGAAAAAACCATAAGAAAAAAAAACGTTTCTGTTAATATTCAACTGTAATATCGTGCGCTTAAAATAATATTAAAATACATTTTATTTCATGCGCTTAATATATTAATACATTATGCTCTTGTTAATGTATTATAAATGTAAAAAGATTACTTATGGTAAACTTAAAAACTAATTTTCTTACATTTAAAAAAAAAAAATATATTTTTAATTTTCTTACACAATTTTGGATATTTTTTATTATATTACTTATAGTATCTCACATGGTACGTGTTTTTGTAACCCTAAGACCATATGCAACTTTTTTCCATGCTACTATAACCCGTATTACGGCAAGTAATAGTACCATCATAACTTGGCATAAATTCAAACTGAATTTCTTTTATCTCCGTTTTCAGTCGTAATTTTCATATATTTTCCCGCACTTGCATTGTACGGCTCATTAGCTTGAGACATTATGTATACACCGCAACGGTTTTCACGGTATAGATATAATATTTTATTATTCCATAACCACATACAAAACACCGGCAAGTGAAATGTATTCTTTATGTTGCATAGGTACCTACATATGAAATTTAAATATTTTTAGATTACGATCATATTTTAAAAATCACGTTGTTTATACGCTATTTACGGATTTACATTGTCCAAGCTTTAGCAACGTGTAAACCACACTGTGTACAACGCTAGGAGAAAAACCTGTGGAAGAACGTCTGCGAAATATAACAAAACGATTTCGAATTAGTTTTCACTCGTCAAACACATGAAATATCATATCACGTGATCGACATTTTGCATATTACCGCATTTAAGTAGGTAGAACATATTGCAAACGAGTTTATACTCTGTTTCGCTTGACACCGGCGTTTGCATAAGTTGAATGATTGAAAAAAATTAACAATCGATCAAATACCATAAAAAGTTATCGACGGTATTGTTAATAAAAGCGATCGTGATTAATCGCTACTGTAATTGCTTGCAATACCTATGTCAAATTTTTTAGTCGGTGATAGATAAAGAAATCGCATAAGCGTACCAGATCTCGTATGGATTATACGTGTGACACAAAGGCCATAAACTTTCTTAAAACATCAGTAATTAATTTTATAACTTTTACCGAACAACATCAATATCACTACCATCGGTTCTTCATAACATATAATAGTAATAGTATGTTCACCGTGAACTTTAGCGAATAACACAAAAACTCGAAAACTCCAACACATAAAAAGCTATACCAAAATTAAATATATGCAAAATATAATATGAGATATTGTACGGGCCTATACGTCGGACAATCCATAGCCCTGTGCGTCTGTGATTAAATTAGTACGTAATATTAACAAACTCAAATTGTGATGATTTTTTTATGTTGAGCCCAGATAAATACTAAAAAAAAAAAATAAAAATAGTGAACCAACGTTTTGGTTGAAATTTAACGTTTGAAACGTATCTCGATTTTAAAGCGTTTTATTTGTTTGGAACAAAAATATGTAGGTTACAATTTGAAAACATTAATTTATTTCTGAATCTTATTTAGCGTTTACGCTATCCGTAGTAAGACCAATCGTGATGGAAAAACGGTAGCGAACGGTTAAAGGTAGTTGATGGACAATACGTATACCCGTTTGGCCGTATAGCGCATCACGATATGTTATAATTTATTAATATAAAATTAACGAAAAAAAAACTATTCCACGTGTATCAGAGGACTTATTTTCAAGAAGATTTTAAGAGTTTTTACCGAAAAAACAGTGAATGACGACGAAGATGATTGTAATTAATTTATTAATTTCATCACACGTTTGCATTATTTTCGCAGCTATGGAAAGCGAAGCGTAGAGGAAACGTGGAATTAACAGTAGAAAATAAATTGTTTATTTAAGATGAGTAAATATATAAAGTTTATATTTCTATGTAGATAAAATAATAGATGATTAATATTCTTATCTAGATCATTAGCTAGATATATCTATCCAGATGTTTCAACACGTAATACGTCCAAAAATAAATTCTTTATGATACGCATATACTACCGAAAAATCGAAATGGTTACGCTACTTCAAAAATGGTATAATTGACTTGAACAGATAGCTAGAGACTTACTTAGACCAAGTAAATAACCTATTATGGTTGAATTGTTTCAAATAGAAAATTCGAAATTTATCATGATGTATAATAAATAATAAGGAATCAAGATAAACGAATCAAAATCGACGCATTGCACTTTCACACTATAGCCAAAGAACTCCCCGATCATAATCTTCAATAATCTACCCATCGCAGCTGCACAAAAAAAATTTGCTCTCTAGATCTCGTTCTGGGTCTCGATCTGAGCTAACCATATCCATGCCAAACGAATTACTCTCAACAACCGATCCCACAGCTGCAATTCCTCTTGACTTCCATACACATCAATCTAAACAATACAGTTTTGCTTTATAAATTCTTCTTGAAACCCATATGGTCATATGATATACAACTTTGGGGTAAGCCTTCGAGTGTAAACAAAATCTAAACGTTCCAATGTAAATGCTTTTGTCAAATTACAAAAGCTCCTTTCTTTGTCTCGGACGACGGACTACATAATGACCTTTCCATTTCGACAGTAGAGTAGTACAAATATCTATGAACGCTTACACTCAAACCTGTCCAACCACCGCAATCCTTTTGTTTCAAACTAATATGTTCTCAACATCCCAGGTGATCCCAGAAGGCGTTTGAAACGCAAATGGTCCCGGGACCTTTTAAATGATTAAAATTTTATACTGTCATGAAGTTCTATCATTGGATCGATTTTTCAATCAACTGAAATTGGACCACTACTGTCGAATCAATTATTCTCATTGTAAAAATAAATATGCGGATTGTTTAAATAAATTTATAAATTATAATAAAAATATAAAACATAAGTAAAGTTATTGATGGTTTTTTAATGAAAATGTATGTAACTCATTAATACATTTTCGTCTAACACCACTCAACTTTTGATAATTAATAAATCTACTAATATTTATAGAAATTGTGATTAATTTAGTGAATAAAACGTAAGACATTGTGATTAAACAACATTCTAAATAGTAAATTGTATTTTTTTTTTTTTTTTAAATTTCTAGCTCCGTTTGATTTTTTGTTACGTTTTCAGAATTCTATTATTTATGGGTTCCGCATAATATATGCTCTCAATGAATTCTTCGATATGTCCGTACAAGTCATACTGCTTGCGTTCAAGAGCCTGGGAATTTTGAAACAGTGAAACTTTTGAGACGTCTTTTGCAAGAATCGTTCGCACAACTCGACAACAAATATAGTTTTTTTCGAACGAGCGTTCAGGTCAAACAATAATAATTTAACCCGTGTGACGTGTCGAATTATGTGTGGTTCGGACGAGAATAAAAGTTCAACATTTTAGTTGTGCTCTTACGTACGGTGTGAACAAATAAGAGGTTATTTGCTTCCCAGAAGTTATGTTTCAACACCGCTATTAATGTTACACTATGTTCAACGGTTAATAGTACTAATATGCTTGTTAATTCGCACACTTTAATAAGATCAACATTGCGACATGATTGTAAATATTTACATAGTATTAGACGTGATCCATGACAGCAAATTTCGGTAAAACAGTGTATAAATCATACTAGTATACGTATACGTTCTCGATTAACTCATTTCTATTGCGCTAGAAATAATTTATCCATGACGTATTCGTCAAGTACTGGTTTTGTTCTAAAAAATTTCCATGCTTCCAAAATATATAACTACAATCGATATAACAGTTTTTTATTAGTTCTTTACTTTGATACACATACACACACACACACACACACGACTCTCGGATTTTGTCATGAATTTGTCGTGAGAATTGCAATGATTTTATAAAACTATTATTGTATTTTGTTCGTGTTATATATTATAGGTATATATATATGTTTAAATTGGAAATATCACTCGGTAATTTATCGATCACTGCATCTCAAAAATGTCAAAACGTATAAACCTGAAATTGGACATAGTATGGTTATTATTATTTTCTAGATGTGCAATCAGAAAGAATTTTCGAAAATCGTATTTTTAAAGGTTGAAACAGTTTTGTGCTCGATTTATAAATTTTTTCACTTTTAGGTTTTCTAGCAAAGATATTATTTAATTAAATTTGTTTATTTTAATAATAATCAAGTAAGGTATTGGTAAATAAATTTAGTTTAATTAAATAGCATTGGAATATAAAAGGTTGTGCTTTTTTTTTTTCAACTTAAATTTTTTTTCATATCGAGATTGTGATCGGTCTAATTTAAAATAGTAAAATTAGGTAATTTATTGAGTTATAATGTACGAATATATTATGTATTTTATACGATAAAGCAAGTTCAATTTTTGATTTCATAAATAAATAAGAAACTTTAATATTTCGTATTAAACTTTCGGTAGAGAATAGTTTTTTTCTTCTAAAAACATTGATGTAACATAATTTTACGTCAACCACGTATTGGTATAATTATGAAAGTTAAAAGTTTTGACAGGTAAATGGTGAATTACAACACACGCGCTCGTGTACATTGCAGCGTGTATACACACGTATATGTCACTCCGCACCATTTTATCTGATCAGAAAATCTTTTTGAAAAGTAAAAATATGGGTTGTGATACGTTGTAATTTCAAAATCAAAAGTTTGTGACATTTTTAGAACACATGTTGAAAGCGAATTGTTTTAATTACTACGCGAAGTAGATAATATATTTAAGTGTATGTAAATGTAATTATTATCATGGATCGCTTTGAATTATATACTATTATGTAAATATTCTTAAATATTATTATTTAGTCGATCTTATTTCACATAATAAATGGAAGTATCTGTTGAGCCTTTTACAAGATACTTTTGCCAACCATCAGAGTAAAACTTAACGATTGAAAACCTTATGCATTTTTTTTCAAATTTGTTGAAAAATTGTTATTCATTCATTCATACAGGCAATATTATAATTATACTCAAAGTATCTGCATAATATTTTATTACGCAACAAAATAAAATATTTTACTTCTGGTTAACAAAATCCATTTTTTTTTTTTTTTTTTTTTAAATATTATAAACTATACTTCCTTCGGCTTTTTACAATTCTCAAGAATAACAAAGACCACAATACTTGGTGACCCGGCTTGATCATCATATTTGGATCCAGAGCTGTATCTTACGACGTCGACTTGTATTAATAATTGGCAGTTATTGGATATTCACTCAAAGTCGAGTCAAGTCGACGGGATCTATACAAATGTGAATTTTATTTAAATCTGATATTTGCTCGCGTGACCGGCAAAGGTACAACGTTAACGCCGAGAACGTATCAAATAGTCGTTGTTCGTCCGGTCGAAGACGATCTGGAATGTAAATATTGGTACATGGTAAGTCAATTATTTATATCCGAGGAAAATAAAATAAAATAAAATATTTATGGATACGCTTGCCATAGAGAATATTCGACTTTACGATATTTCCTGATTCAAAACGTGCATTTGCGATCAACGTACAACAGTCATACACACGCGTTAGCTTGTGTGTGGATGTGCGTGGGCGCGTGTGTGCGCGTATTTGGTAGCAGTGTGAATAAAATATAATAATACGCGTAGAGAAAACTAACCGTAAATGCGAACAGTCGTAAAACGAACACGTCGTAACACATGAATAAGAGGATGGAGGAGAAATTGCAGTATATCTGGTGGTGCATTACGTTAAATTACTCGTACGATAAATATTATTATTATTACTATCATCATCATCATTACACAGTCTATACGGTGCATCGTATTGCATTTATAGTACATTAAACGCGTTTAAGAAACCATTCAGCACCCCGCCTACGTCCTCCGAGAGGAAGTTTCATGGAGAAGACCGGGAAGAGTTCGAAAAAGAATCGTTTCACAGCCATATATCATACACGTACACAAGACAGAATCGATTCGAGTTGTTTAGACTTGTCCGGCGGCATCAGTAAGAGCTGCAAGAGACGACCCTAACCTCGCCGCGAGAGTATTTTTTTTTTCGCATCTCGGGGGTTGTTTCTTATTTTATTTTTTTTTTATCAAGAGTTCCCCCGGGGACAATAATTCCATTCGGTCGAAATGTCGTCGCTAACTTTTCTCCAGTCGCGGGCCATATTACTATGATCGAACGGTTTCGCGTGTCACGCACGCCGAGGGACAGACAGCTGCGATGGTGAACGACCCCTCAAGTAATACGTCTATGTCGCACTCTTACTCGTTCTCTTACCCCTGCTTCTCCTACCAAAAACAGTTACCGGACCGTTGTCGGAGTTTGTCCGAATGACGTATATTACTCACGTAAGTCCGGGAAAAAATTAATATCGCCACGTGGTTGGTGTAACCTACGAATTTATCAAAACAGAGTTCACTTGTACACCTAAACGTTATATTAAACTTGACTGGATGTTGCATGTGTGAATGTATACATATAAAAGTAAGTATGTACTTATGTAAGTATTGAATTTTATTGTAAACTACTATTTATAGTCATGATGCCTCTCCCTTCCATTATATATATATATATGTATATATATATATACTTGGAATTTTTTCAATGTAACCAGAATCGTTCATAAATTAGAAACCACTAAATTTTTCGAATATAAACCTAATATGCAAAAAAAAAATAAAAATTTAAGTATGATTCTTACATTGATAGATTTTAGATTTTCATATTTAGATTGTTCTTAAAACTACAAATAATCTACAATGATTGCATACATTTGCTGTGTATACTATATTTTAATAACTGTTACGGTAAATTATAACAGCATATTGCTGAACTTAATTGTATATCATACGAAGGTCTTGTAAAAGAAAAATACTTCATGCATAATAAACTTGTATGAAAAAATTAAGGAATTATAGTCTACCTGAACGAATAAATTAAATATTCAAATATTTACAGAGCGATTTGGGATAAGAAACAAATGTCATTTTCCATTTAATGATTTAATGGCAAGTTATACTGAGCACAGAAATACGTGTAGACGATAATATAAGAGGGCGACTTACAAATAAAATCTGTATGGTCAACATGCTGGAAAGGAAGCTCGAGAAATTCTCCACGTTTTTAATGTAAACGGGCAGTAATTGTATTGTGTCATCGCTATTGCGAATTTAGACGTTTTTTGTACTTGTGTTCATATCGACTTCGTCGGTTTTAGCGAAAACAGCGAACCGATTTGGACTTGATAAAACTTTGAATTTCTTCTCTTTTACTTTTTTTCTCTTTTTCTCTTTTGAAAGAGGAGATGTAGTGAGATTTATTTTGTTATTGTTATTGATAACAGTTTTGTTCGATTGAGACGACATAAAAACGTGGTATTATGAACTATAGGCGAACCGTATTTTAAGACCGCGATAAGATAAGAGAGCAATGAGCACATTGCTAGCGAAATAACATGTGCACGTAATGACATTCAGAACTGAACTGGTATTATATTTCATTCGCATTAAATGAAATTCATTGTATTAAAATTTATATTATTTTTTTCGGTCAAAAATACTTCCTAGAAATGGATATTTTTTAATTTTTGGTATGCTTCTACAATAAAGATAATTTAGAAACAAAGATAGAGAGAACCATATGTAAAATATATCAGAAACAAATAATATCTTTGTCTATACCTTATCTTGGCCAATTAGTCGTTTTTCCCTGTCAATAAACAGAATACGTAAACATATAATAATATAAATTTTCAAGTTAAACAAAATAGGTAATAAATATTATAATATAGTATTTATTATTAATAATAGTATAATAGTATTTAACATTATTTATATTATAGTTAATTAAACGGGAGAAAAATATATCAGACTTAAAATGGTTTTCAAGAAAACCGATTATAGATACTATGGATATTATGAAAATGAGTGAAAATGTTACTTAATTGTATAATTTAACAAATTATTCATTACACGGTACCAAAGTTGGTTTTATGGGGTGAGGGGTGTCATGGCAATCGATCTCCCATTTGGGCTTTTAAATCATTCTCAATACAGCCACGTCTTCATTGTACTTTATATTTAACTAATAAATATTCCAATTCGCCCTCCTCCCCCCTTAATAAAGCTCCAGTTCAACTCTTGATTTTCTTCTCTATTTTCTTAAACCAGAAATACACCAGCTCCCTGGAACAACCGATAAGAAATACTACAAGTGGCGGGATCCGCTCCTGTTTAGTACCAACACAGTGTGCTGAGTTAAACATTTTCTAACGCTTGATCAGAAGGGACTAAAAATTAGAAATCGTTGTATAGAATTTTTCGCAGAATTATTACTAACCTACCACTTAAACGCAATACTTTTAAAAATCCATTCCTATTGCGCACTTAGAGTATTTTAGTATATATTATAAATATTAAAGGAACTACTATTCTTAATTTCAAGTTCATAAGTTTATGTGAAATAGCGATGTCAGCAAATGAGTGGTATTTGGTTTTAATGGATATATATACTCGTATATAAATCTAAGAACGTTTACTTTTCATATTATATTATGGTCTATACACCATGCAGTGTTATACTAATACGTTATACTACTATCGCTATACGTTTATAAGTAAAGGTCCGTTTTTCCGAAGTAATATAGTCTATGACAGAGATCTTTCGTGTCTGTTCCGATCGGTACATATATGGCGGTTAGCAGCAATCGAACCTATAATCCCTTGGACTTCTCCCTGAACAAAGTGTTTCACGGACGTTTTGACGAACACTTTTTTTTTTTTTATTAGTATTTTTATTTTGTTTCGGATAAATCGAGTGTTGCAGTATTGAAATGACGGCCGAGTAAGCACGTAGAAAACCAAAGACCGCAGCATAATAAATTCATCGCGCATGCCATCAGTAGAGGAGAAGTGGGGGGGGGGCGTTTTTCAAGATCCGAAAGGTCTACTGGTCGTCAGATTTATGGCTCATATTATTTCCCCTAGAGTGTTCAGCTCCGTCATGTGGACGATATAAATATGCGAACAGCGCAAAATATCTGTCTGTCTGTATATCTCTCTCTCTTATTCTTCCATCCCTCTAACCTCTATGTAATAACACAACAGACATTACAACTGCGGTACCGTGTGGACTAGGGAATATGAACGAGAACGGAAATATTATGTATACTAAATAAAAAAATAAAATAATAGAAATTATAACTAAAACGAACTCGATTACTGTGCACCCGTAGTTTCAATGTACAATGCATCGGACTGAAACGTCATTCGTCCGTTGTTATAATAAGGTGACAACGAACAAACGATTAAATTGAGTGCACGACGCCCGATAGCAGAGAACGGTCATCATGTAAAAACACCACCGGGCATTTGTGCACTATTAATAGCTTAATGCGTAACGCTTTCGAAAAATCCCTGTCAAACGGAATATCACATAATTCTATTGTAAATTTAACGCACTGACCAATGACCGCACCAATTAAGACATGGAATGCCTAGTTCGATGACTACTAGCAGTTACTATCGATCGTAATTCAATGCGATAGGAATTGCACTGGTGATGTTTACACAGAGGTGTTCGGAAAGGAAAAATACATTTTTCACACCATTCCCAGGTCAAACGGTGAATAAAACATTATCGCGAATATATTGTATTTTCGGACGTCCCGAAACGTTTAGTACTATCGCATTGTACTTTCAAATTGTAATGGATCACACGATTAAGATATCGTATCATTATTTAGTTGGTAAAGTATTCGTTTTATTAACATTTTAAGAAGTTAAAATGTTTTAATCGGATGATGAGTATTATAATTCCGATGATCACATGGTATTTTACAAAGAACAGAATCCTATCGTGTTATCACGATATCAGAAGTTATCAGAGATGAACGTTTATACACTCGATATCGTCCCATTTGCCGAAATGAGAATTTCGACTGCTGCGCACTACTTGAACAAATTGTTACGAATACGATATTATTCATAATATATAATCACATCCTAACAATAGCTTTTCGTACCGTAATAATACATCAATCGTCGCATCTCGAATAATTATATATATACAACTTATGACGATATTACAAAGCCGTTGATTTGCATTATTCGATGGACATAAAATCAGCAACTGTGGAAAATCCATTTTCTTGTTTTTTATTACATCCATCATTTGAATTTCCCTTGATTTTGCAAACAACCATTGAAAATATAAACCCGTACAACACCTTTGCCCCAGGTTATTAATAGATAAGCGGTAATAGGTATAATAAGTAAGAGTGTAAAACAGTGTCATCGCTTGGGTTCAATAAACGATATAAGATCCAATACATTATTTGCTTTCCCTCGATCACAATTCACAATTGAATATCGTATTTTAAATATCTTATTAATAATTCAATCATCATAATCTATTTAAATTCGTCCATTGAGCAAAATCCATTATAATATATTAGGTGTGATATCCCAAGTGACTTTTCATACCATTAATTGGAATATGTAACTTTTTTTCCCTTCGTCTAGAAAATAAAAGACGAATAAAGGTCAATGTTGCGACATAGTCATTGCATTGTTTTTAATTTTAATATAATTCTGACATTTAAACAAAAACTAAATTTGTAACCTGTAGTTATACTTAAAACATTAAATTATAGGGATATAAATAAGAATACAAAATGTTGTTTTATTTTTATAAAATTCAAATAAATGAATTAATCGATTAATAATAAACAAAATAAACAAATTTCAAAAAAAAAAAAAAAAAAATGTAATTTATTTGTTTATTTAAATGTTAATGGCAAGTTTTTATTTTTCGAACATTGTTCAAATGTAAAGATATTATTATTGCCTACTTTTTTAATTTTTACTTATAACAAAATAACAAAAAAACAAAATGTCAAACGGTCCATGACAATACGCGGAAATAACTACAGGTATATAGTAGAACCTTTATGATGGTTCTTTTGAAAAAAATAAAATTTTTGTATAAACGATATATTTTCCTACTCAAAATCTCGTATTTATTACTTACAATTTATGCGTATAAATACATTTTACGGGAAAATTAAATTTCGTGCATATTATATGAGTAGTAGTTTTCAAAACTAAAAATATAAAAAAAGTAATATACATGGGATAAAATGAAAATTACGTTATATACTGCAATTGAACCATTTTTGTTACAAAAATAATCCCATAGATCCTCATGCTTATGAAAGACACTATCGTCAAGCATGTTTTCGGTGAGGTAACGAAGAAAAATATCAAAAGAAACCATAAAATCATTGTTTTGAGTTATTTCAAGTGTAAATCATATGAAACGAGTTATCTTGAGATGATTTTGCTATAAATGGTGGTTTCACTTCACACAATAAATTTTTACAGAATATCATCAAGCGTGGATTGTAAATGTAGTAAATTATTTCCAAACAACTTCCTGTGCTCACGTTTAGAGACAAATAGGACAGACGTAATAACATTATAATAATATGCATGTATCGTGTATAAATTATTATGTATTTACACAGTTCGTGTGTACGTACACGCATACTTCGTAGTATTTTGAAGTTCAATGTGCAAAAACGATTTACTTAAAACGAATTATTCGGCCTAACCGCTGCTCCAACGACTAACAACGTACACATATTATTATCTCGATCATCGCGGCTCCATCGCTCTCTAAAGTTGCTCATAAAATATTCTTCATACGGTCAAGTAATGTTTTATAATTATATGTTTGACCAGAGGGAGGAAATCCAAATGAGAATATTATTATGTTAAGAGTTGTGAATTAAATTAATTACTCGTATAAGACCCTAAATGAAGAATTTAACATTGAACAAAAAAAATATTTAGTTCACCTGAAACCAATTAAATAAAATTAATAAATCATAATTAGTAAACAACGTGAAAGATTTGATAAACCCAAAAGGTTTATCAATATATGTTGAAAAAATGTTTCTTGTAATAAAGTGTATATATTTTTACAAACATAAGTGTTTCGATAAGGTTACTAGGTTACGAGGTTACAAGGTAACAAAAAAAAAAAAAAAATGCGCTTGCAATTCAAATCCATTTTTAGCTCCAACACCCTAAATAAAAACAGTTATAATCTTACGATTTAATGATCTTTAGATTCTGAGTGAAACAAGGTTTTTTTATGTCTGTATTGACGATTTCTAGTAAACATATTATTATTATTATTGTTTTGCTAATAATATATATGATAATAAGTAATTAATTACAATAGCATTTTATTAGTATCTTATTAACGTATTGCCTATATAAATACGATTTATAAACAACATATTGGTGCTATATATATGTCGGTAAACATATTAATGTAAATCTTACTTAAAATGTCTTAAATTCGTGAGTTTTCTTTGACAGCCATAATTTAATTCACTGCACGCTTCTATGTTTAACACTAAATTGGTTCAAATCGATGAACAAAAGTTCGATATTACTTAAAAACAAACCATGTCCGATTAATAAAGGATTATGACTTCAAATGTGAAATGCATAATTTTTAATAAGAATACCTCACGAAAAAGAGATTTAATATTATTTAAAAACGTTTCATGAAATATAAAAATTAATAACATTAGTCACATCAATTTCATGAATGAAATATTATAGACAACCACTGAAAACAAATGAAAAATATTTAATATTTTGTCTGGAACATTCTAATAAATGAAATTTGAATATATTTTTTCTTCAAATACACTGGGAAATTTAGAATTTATCACTAGGTCAGGGGAGATATAAATAATGAGTGAATGGTATTGCTGTATTGGACTTTTTAATTATTTTTAAAATTTTAAAATATTTACATTTTTAACTAAAAAAATGTATCGATGTTCGTGAATTTTATCGTTTTGTCAACATTATATATATAAATTTTCTTTCTAATATTTAACTTAATTAATTTTTTTTAATCAGTCAGTAAATTAAGTTTGGAATATTTTACTTAATTTTCAAGAATTTCTGTTAAATAGAGATTATTTTATCAATATTTTTGAATAATACGAATTCTAAGACAACATGAGAATTTCAATTTTCTATAAATAACTCAATATAGAAAGCAAACAGTGATATAAAAATTCAATAAAAATATCAAGTCTTTACATTAATTAATTTTGAATCACGATTGAAACAAAAAATCAATTTCGTTGAAACCCAGTATGCCTTACATTTTGCTATTGTTCGTTTTTGTGTTGAGCTTTTTATAGAAAAATTAAATTTCCAAGTTTTCTTACATATTTTTTAGAAAATGTCGATAATATTATTTTGGTGTCACTAAAAGTTTTTCATAGGCAGAGCAATGGTACATTATTTTGAAGTATAAAATACCAGAACAGCAATATCATTGACCCATTTCTGTATCACTCCGGTGGAGTTCAACCCATTTGGTTTTTTTTTTTTTAAACAAGTATTATCAGATAATTTCAATATACTCCATAAATTAAAAAAAAAACAACTTAAAAAAAATTAATACGAAAAGAAAAAACCAAATTACATTCTCGAATCTATTGAAACGTGATTAAAATTTCGAACCAAGAATGTTTTACCCGAAGTGAGAAAAAAAAATATTTAGTACATGCGAATGCACAGTCCTAATAAGACGCGAGCGTTTCGCGGGCAATAATATCGTACTGACCTTGGTTCCGAATCCTCGAAATTATACTCGTTGTGGCGACGGCAGTGGCGAGAAACTCGAGATTTAATTACAATTTGTTTTTCTTTCCTTCTTGTCCTTCTGCAGCGTCACCGTTCATTCTGCGCCATTTCCCACGCGCGTTCCTTTACATTAATTCGAACCGCACGACGACGGTCATTATTCATTCGTCGCGTTTCTCTTTGGCCGCCTTTAGCCCCCGTACCCTTTCCCCGCGCGTTATTATTAATAAATTATTTTTACCAAAGAAAAACTTCTTAATCTAATATATATCTCGCCCGTAAATTGGAAAATATGCGTGCAAAAACTCGCCGTGTTTCCATACACAAAATTACCTCCCGTCGATCCCTAGTCCGCCCGCGCCACCGTTATTCCTACCCGTGATTGAAATTCTGGGCATAAGTCAATTTGCGCGCGTTACCATGGGAATAGTAGAGTTTCAATTATTTATCCGAATGGGAAAAACAGGTCGAGGGTGGTGTGTGTGCGAATGCGACGACAACGTGTACGTACGTTACACGCGCTTATTAGAGAGAAATGCTATTATACGCAGTACGTGTGTTACACACCTCTAGGCCTGTCCGACGGTGTTAACCTTATGCACCGGGAAACGGTGAGAAAACAGATTTAAGATTTCCTCCCTCACACACACACACACACACACACACACACACACACAAACACCCCGTTGAGAATGTTTGTTGTACACCAGTGAAAGTATTGATTCGATGCAAATTCAGAGTGCATACAAGGTAAGTTGATCGTCAGAGAACAGCAGCTTTACAGTTTTGTAAGTTAGGGGTAAGTACTTCAGAGTATAATACAGATGGCACGGTGCAGGGGTTTTCTACGGTAACCTAACGCAATGCTTACGTATACAACTTCACAGGCCGATTTTACAGAGCGATAGAACTGCTTTGTTCGCGGCGGTGTACACCATCGTCGAAGGTCCCACGCCGGAAAAATAGTTTTCTGCGCATCCAACGATGCGTACGGACAAACTAACCTAACCTAACTCGGACTAGACAATTTTGATTTCGAAAATCCCAACGCCGAGACAGCCAGTAACACGAACTTTGAGGCACGTTGATATGTTAATGCGCGAACAAGAGAACACCTAATCCGTAGTGGATCTGATGCGTTCCGGTTACGCCGCATCCCGAGGGAGCCGCTAATCGAAAAGTTCAAACGATTGCGAAACGATAAACGTATCCGTCTGTTTATTTTTTTTTATCAACGCTGTTGAACGAGTATACGCATAACGGACATGTTTCAACGGGATTCGACAGTTGTTGCGTAGTACGTCGAACGCTTATGAGCCGGCAAATCAACACGCAGTAATAAGAATATTAATCGTTATTCGTTACGTGCACGCGGTTCCGGTTGTTTTTGCAGAGTTCGAACGTACCATTTGTTTCGCGATCGCGAGAACGTCATTGATGCGAAATCGGTCGCGCCTATACGCTGACGGGGTCGTGAATACGTTTACCCCACACCTCCTGTTCGCCACCGAATAAGCATAAATTTCCCGATGGAACGACCAGACTGGTCGTCCCGGAATCAGACGTATAGTATATGTTATGCCGAAAAAGAAAAATCTTCCGACCCCGAAATCAACGCGTGTGAATCTTTTTGGCACTCGATGTTTCATTAAATAATATAAGCAACCATCGTATACCATCGTGTACGATTCAAGTGCGTACATTTAACAAACAACAATTCGTGCGGACACGGAAGACCTAACGCTGCGTCTCACTTCGAAGTATTTCATTTTTTTTTTTTTTTCGAGTTATTTTTTTCGACAGCAATAATGAACATTATAATTAAACAGCTATACGTATCAGACACAGAAAGTATTGGGTGGCGGAAAATGGTTTCATATTATTTGCGGTTCGATATAATTAAACGACCCACGCCGATAATATAATACCTGTTAACACGGAAAAGCATAGCGTTGTTTATGTTAAACGGTCATAATTTGAAGTAAGAAAACAGTCGCGTTAAGAAGGAAAATAAGGACGAAACCGAAATTAAAATTTATTTACGAATCAAAAATCAAATCTAAATAATTCTAGTACATGTACTGGGAATTTTGAACACGAGCACCGATCGGTTTTGAAAAATAATGATTACGTATTACGACGTACGGTATAACGGTAACTTAATCGTTGCGTTCGAATGAAGTACAACGCACATATTTTTACGCGCGATCGAACGGGTGCGATTCCTGAATGATTTATTAGGTTTAGAGAATAACTGCATATGGACTCTGAAACGATCCCGGCATAAACGACGTTGGATCTGAGGGAAAATATGAACGTTTCCGATGGGGTGATCGGAGAAATGTAAATACGAAAACGCCATCTGCCGGCCACGGTTATCATGACAATTAGCGACGACGCTTGGAAGTTGTGCGCAACACACAACGAGTGTATACGTATAAACGAACACGTGGGATCATCCATCGACATGACGGGGAGAACGTTTGACATTTTACATTTACGTTTTAAAACTAATGAGATGGCGTGGACTGCCCCACCCGGAGATAATAATATAATAACATTTTAAAAACGTATTATTTATTGGTTCTTTTCACGGTGCTGTAACGTGTCATTTCGATTTTCATCGGATTTTTATTTTTTTTTTTTCAACCCTTGGCGAGTTAAGAAATAAAGCGCCAAAAAAAAAAAAATCACATGATTTAGATTTTTAAAATTCACTTCACCGGAAAAAAATAACATAAACTTACATTTAAACCCATCAGAAGTTTATTACTATTTCATTTCAAACGAGTACCTACTCAAAACGACTTTTTATAAAAAAATAAAATAAAAAGTGAGAAAACACTTAATGCAATACTAAGAGAGCGTATAAATTGAGCTTTTTCTGTCAACCCTTTTTCTTTTATTTTTTAAAACACTAAGAAAAGTCAAGTAATCGATTATGCGGTGCGCATAAAAATAGTACTCCATATCTTACGTCTCCATACTGAAATCCATTACTAAAACAATAATTATAGGATTTATGCGAACACTCAACGTAATAATCTAGCAAACCGTTTCGTGCAACGACCTACAAATTATTTAATAGATTACGTTTAGTTTACGATCAGTATCGTTGGGAAATTCCTGGGCACGAAAGCACTGTATTTCGCGTTTTCTCGTTGTCTTTTTTTTTTCCAACCGCTCGGTGCGCGTCCTGCGTGATTCGCAGTCCGAAGATCAACGATCTACTGCGTTCGATCACTGTTCGCAAAAGCGTTCACGGACGGTTTGAACAGTGAACGCGTTGTCCCGAAAAATACATTCGCTTTCAATCATTCCGTTATACGTCACGTACTTATGCGTAACTACCTATACTTGGTGCGAATGTTTACCGTACAAACGTACATCCTTAAATATGATCCATAAAAACGTAAACGAACGATAGTGCGAACGACGCATAAAGTTTACATCATCATCATTATTATCAATATTTATCGACTCGGTGCAAGTTGAAACCAGGTGCCGAGGGTTTGGTATTCGAGCAAGATACTTGTTCGAGTTCGTCGTTCGAAAGGCATATACCTCAGCTTTGAGCACAGCATCCGTCGGTGGCATTATACGAGTTCACGACGTTTCGGCTTGCCGGGGGACGCCTGCAGTGCGAAACGAGAGCCAAGTTGTGTCCGTACAACACCACGAGGTGGTCCGAAGCCCCTATGGACGCGCACGTACGCGCCGATAAGGCACCGGTCGACGACGATCTTAAAACGTGGCCAAGCTTCTTGTCACCAGAAGAACGACTGCGATATATTGTACACGCATTCGGTGCGGACCGTATTTTATTTTATCGCCGCGTGCCTGAACACCGGGACCACCGCCTTGCGCTCGCATCAGCTAGGAGGTGAAGTAGGATCGAATGGTGATTGGGAGGGAGGAGGGTCACCGAGTAACGGTTACGTTAGGTCTTTCTGTGCTGCAAAAGCCGCCATTAGTGTCGCGGAGGACCGAGAGGGTGGTTTTGTTGGCACGGTACCCGAAGAGTCCCTGGCGCGAGCGATGGTCGTATGTCGGCGGTGGTGGCGGTGAACGTCCATAAAACCTTGTGCTCTGGCAGAACGTCGCTTTCCTCCACTCGCACCGGGAAGGGGGGGGAGTGTATTTCGCTATCGATATAGGTACGGGGTGGTATCGGTGGTGCAGGAGGTGTTGTGCAGGGTTGGTGAGCGGATAGGCGAGCGGACGAAAGGGCTCAACAGTCGCAGTTGTTTGGCACTGTTCCCGTAACCGTTGCGTTTGTCGGCTGCTGCTGGGCTAAAACCGGAGGGAAAAGGCAGCGGAGGTCAGGCCTCGTGTGTACGTATTTCACACGCGCACGCACGGCATCATCCTCTCTTCTCCCGATTTGTGCGCGCAGTTTTCACTCGTTGCCGCCACTCTTGCTATTCTCTCATCCTCCCTTCGTGCCATTCACCCCTATCCCGCCGCTCACCAACAGACATCCCGAAAACCTTTGGTCGGCTCGATGACTACTGCTGTCGTACCACCCCCTGCTGGTCGGATGTACGTCGGCAGGAACGGTACGATGCGGTGGCGGCTGCTGCGGAGGTGATTCATTGCCAACGCAATAATTGTCCGAGACCGAAACGAAATTATCGTCGGCCATCATGCATCAGCGACCGCTTGTTTATCGCGTACTGGATATAAACCACCACCGAACGACGCCGCCACCGTGTTCGTTTTGGTCCGCTGAACCGGACGTGGCGAGTTTAGTTTTTTCGCCGAATTATTCAAACGAATTATGTGAAAAAATTATATCTCAAACCCCTAAACCCTCTTCAGTTGTTTTCACGTTCACTTGTAATTCTCTCTTTTTCTCTCTCTATCTTTTCGTTTCTGAATAATTTATTCGTGTTTTTATAAGTTTAATAACGGTACGTTGAAATAAGATCGAATATTTTAATTGTGGTGCCCAGGTTATTACAACGATTGGTGAATGAGGGCTGTTTGAACTATATAGTTTTATAACACTACAAGAGCTCCATTTTCCATTTAATACGTGTCTAGAAATATAATATAGACAGACAATTAACACCGGCTTAAGGCCTGACCTAACAAATAGTTTTTAATTTTTTTTTTTTTGGACTGTTTAAAAGATAATATTTTACAAAAAGATTACGTTTGGAGGGGATTGTCTTCGATAACACCTTACATTTATTTTTTTGAGTGTTTGTCCTTCGGCTTTGGTCCAAATTCCATAGTTAAAATTAATCTGCGGCGTAGATCGAGTTTGCAATGTTGTCTATTAGATAGAAGGAGACAATAATAATGCGGGCATATTATTGTATCGTCCTCTGGAGATAGATTTTAATTAAGTAATATAGTTACGCATCTGATAATTTATTGCTTACTATCGTAAACATTCCATCTGAAAAGCTGGGAATAAGACAATAACGTTCCGCTATAGCACCTAATACTTTAAGTATAGCTGTGGGTAACTAAAAATCTTCTGTTAATTTTCCATCCAATCTTTGCCATTGGGAACTAAATGGGATTTTCCTTAAAGTTAACTGCATCTTCATATGTGTATATATATAGATATGTGTGTGAGCGTAATTGAGATATTGAAGCCTTGTAATTTCGCAAATGTAATATAAAGAGGATTAAAATTAATTCTTATATCACATAAGTTCTTAAGTATCCATTCCCGCTATTTTACTACAATGTTACTGTCAATTATAATAAATGGCAGTTGAGATTTAATAATTTTAATTATAATAATTACATTAAAAATAAATATAATATATTGTACAATAAAAAATTACAATCAGCTTTTATTTGTCTATAAATTTTAAATGTATCTAAACTTTTTTTTTTTTATATATATTTTTAAGTACACATTTCATTATGTATTTATATAGTATAATAATATCCCGAGTAATAATTGTTTTAAAAAAAAAAAAAAAAAATAAATATACAAGTTATCAAATATTACATCGAATTACAAATTAAATAAAAATTATTAAAAAATTATATAAATTAAAGCAAATAGGTGTGAATCTACAGTTAGAGAACTGTAGGTTAATCTATTTCAAGAGGCCATTTATTAGGGCTAAAAATAGATTATAAATTTAGACCTTTTAATGAAAAATATACAATATGATCATATCACATGTGTTTAAGTTTATTCATCATTAACATTGAAGACATTAACAGATGTTTTATTTTATATAGTTTTACGTAGAGATTTTGTACAGTACTATACACAATTAAACCAGTAGCACAATTTTTTTTTTTTTGAGAGCGGGGGCATCTAAGGAGATTTCCCCAGTCTAGTATCAACTTAAAGTTGGCACACTTAAAAAATATAAGAAGTCATGAGGCCAATTTTGTCAAAAAATATGAAATATAGATCAACTGACTTAAGTTCCCCTCCTAGATCCGCCTCTGAATCAAGCTCATAAAAAATACATAAACATGGTTCGTGCATAACAATTATGTTCGCATGTAAACTATTCATCGGAAATCGTCAATATTGTATAACTTGATTTTTGATTATTAAAACATTTGATCGACATTAATTTTATGTACTTACACCACGGGAAAATGTTAACGACGCATAACCGTTATTTACAGTTGAACTCCATGAAACGTTATTATTTCAAAATTTCATAACATTAGGTACATATTGTATAGTTATTATTAAAATTATTGTACTTAAAAATGATGGTTAGTAAAAGTCGTTTCGGAAACAATAAACGATTGAATTTCGACGACTGGTTTTCAGTTATTACATTTTTATCGTTATGCGAATCGAACTGCGATGAACAAGCTATGGACTTGAACGAATGGGAAAAGAATATGACGATATCGTCTGCAAAGGAACCGTTCCACTTTAATTATGCACCCTGTTATCAAGTGATAAAAACGAAAAAGCGAAGACCGGAAACGTTGTACACGTTTAATAATTATTATAATAAATTGCGGTTCGCATTATCGATTGTTTCTAATATTTTTTGGATATTTGGATTTTTGGATGTTTTTTCAAGGCATCGCTATTACGGTGGAAATTGAAATATCGCGGCTAGTTTATCATGGAATAGGTTTTTTTAGATTCCGTGTACGGCTTTACACCACGTGCGTACAATAACCGTTCACGTGCAGTAGTAACGCGCGCAATCGTTTTTGAATTATTTATAAGATATTTAAGACCCGTTGGATTCGCGTTGATCGATCGTCGAACGAAGGGCTGAAAAAATGTCCACTCGTACGAGCAACGCTGAGAGATAAAAGAACCTATTTGTATGGAAACGTCACCGATAAACGCGAACAGCGATTGCAGAATCGCTTTTCGGCGTTCGCCGGTCGCACAAACCCGCCACCGTTGCCGACACGCACAACAGCGTATTTTGTACTACCCCGCCCCTGTAACGACCGACTACGGAATAAGTGTACATGTCCCGTTAGTTTTTCAGCGTATCCAAATATCGAGTTCACATTATTCGCTTGCACGATACGGAATCCTTGCACCCATCTCCGCGCATCGTATCGGAATCACCAGCGGTACCGTTTACGGGTGAGGAGCCATGCCCCCCAAGGATTTTTTTGACTTGTTGGAAACCATTAGCACCCGACTTTTTTTTTTTTTAAATGTTCAATAAATTTTTGTTGACAATTTCTATAAATATACTCATATTAAAATATAATTTTTTTTTTTTTTTTTTAAAAACACAGTTTTTGAGATATTTTCTGAGTCCATATGGCAACACTGTACACTTATAACTTATAACAATAATATAGTTGAACAAATTTTATAGAGTCTATAAACGTTACCATACGAGTATGTTAACGCTGGGCGCTATCCGATGATTCGTTATTTAACAACCGTTTTTCGTACTATTCTCACTCGTTGAAAAAATATCAAACGCATATCCCGTTCGATGAGTTAATCATATTCTGTTTGCACTGAGCTTTAGTGTTCGGTCCAGAAATAATTAACTCCGTGAAGATGTACACGTATCTTTGTTTACGTTTTGATAATCTTTAAACTTCCACGACATATGACAAGTGACATCGAATACGCGTACAATATGAACCGTACACGGGGTTCGGGTATGAACCGGTGTGCAAACGATACACAGAAGTATTTAAATGAGCGATTTCACACACACGCACCCACATATATATATATATATATATACGTATGCAAAATTATACTAGCCGTCTCGCGAGCAAATAATCGAAACCGTCTTTGGGTTCCACGGGGTACGCAACCGGATGGAATTCGTTTCGTGTTTCGCGATTGATTTCGAACCGTTTGCCGGTCGCCAGTGCGCGCATTGCGTTGCGGGCGCACGGTACGGGGCCGGGAAACGCACTGGTCCGAGTTAAAACAATATTGTGATAAATAATTTATTCGACTCGAGGAGAACGTGTACGGGAACGAATACGAGCATCGTGAAAGCGCGCGGTCGCCGACTTCCGGAGTGTACCGTGATTCGGTCAACATTACATTCGTTTTTGGGGATCAAAAAATCGTTAACGTCGTGCAATCTAATTTTACCATTTTAGAGAACGGAAAAAAAATGTACTCACTTGAGTTAAAAATACTGCATCGACCACTAGTTATACATGCATACGTGTTCGTCGTTTTTTCATTCAGTGTAATCAATTATAATTACTAATCAATTTGGAACGTTTCTCACACATACGCCCACACACACACACACACACACACACACACACACACACACACATATATTTATAGAAGAACACGTCCAACATGTTTTGAAAATATCAGTTTTTTACCATTAATTGTTTATTATAAATTTAAATCCACTGATTTTCTATGTGCAGATTTTGACATCGTTGAAAATATTACCGCTATTGATGGTTGGCCAATCAGTATGATTGGGTAGTAACTGACCGTGAACGCGTTATCCTGTCCATCGATGGCTAATGTACAAAATAGACGATTAGTGGACGAAACTACTATTTCAAATGTCCAGAGTGTATTTTGAACAAGTAATGCGTCTCATGTGCACGTTATCCGGATAATGTGCACTTCAGTCGAATTTCGGACTTAAGCCGTAACATACAACAAGTATTAATTATAATAACAATATGTGAATTACTTGGACTCACCCGGGAGGTATTTTAGATTAGAGCAATTACTAATCCTAAGCTTCCGAACATTTTAGTTTAAAAAAAACGAGCACAATAGTCCTACGCTCTAACGATATTTGTTTTCATTTATTTATACCATACGAATTATCATTACCCCGATTGGTAATCAATAAAATCAAAATATTTCCAAGGTGATCAAAAATGGAAAAAAATCTATACATCTTGCGCTTTTTCTGTTACGAAAAACGCGATATTAAAAAATTCCCTTTTTTACCGTGTATTGGAGGAAGCATTGTATGAGCATTTCATGTTCATGCGTTTTGCCGTTATTGAAGTGTATAATAGTAATCAGCGAGTGAGTGAGTAGTGTTTGAATTACTAATACATGCTAATATTTAGACACGAAATATTATGCCAAGACAAAAGACAACATCGTTTCGACGAAACAAAGACCGTAAGTTCTCGCCATGCGTTTTTTATTCCTCTAAGAACGCAATATTTTACGTATAGTACTCTGAGCGTAGCTATAAAAAAAACACGTAGTCTTTCATATTCGATTTACTATTAAAAAATGTCAATGAAATTACAGATGTAAGTGTACTACCTGAATTCTTATGAGTTGCTTCTACATGAGTCGGTTAAGAATTCAAATCGTAGATTAAATTTAAGAATATATAATTAAATAAAAAATATATAAAACCGTTACTTTAAAAACTGTATAAATATTGTTTGGATTCATTATTAATTTATTTACTGTAGTTATTACCAAACATTTTATGTTATAAGAGACGGGACAAGACAATAATATGAATTTGAAAGAATTCTTTTGTGTTAAAAAAATGTTGGTTGTACTGACTAGTTTGGCTATAGAGCAGAGGATGCGAGGGTGGGGTAGCCTGCCATGGGTCTCCGATCAACCTGCAGTGAAAACTTTAAGCCGAATTGAAATCCTGCGTAGTCCACTAGCCATCGTAACCAAAAAAAAATATCGTTTTGCTCTGCGGTGGAGTCCGTTGCGCAAAGTCCTCGTTCCGCGCATGCAAACTTATTAATAATTAGATTTTTTTTTTTCTTTTGCCTATGTGACCCGCGCACAGAGATACAATAACCACCGTTAAGGAAAAATACGGCCGCGATGGCATGTGCGGTATGCGCGATACGACCGTGAGTTTGATGGTATACACATTTGTAATGGTGGAAAACGCTCGTGTACGGTTTGAAAAACACACGCGCACAAATCCTGGTGCCTACCGTGCAGACTGCTCGAAAATCCATAACACAAACATCACCAAAACGGTCGGAGCGATTTGTTTTTCGGATTACAATGGTATGTTCCCGCGGACACTGCGTCAGATATGCAAACGCTTACATTTTTTCTCACTTTCTCTGTCTCTCTCTCTCTCTCTCTCTCCTGCGTGCGATCGGTTCTTTCTGTTTGGCCACCCGTTGCCCCTTTTCTTTGACTTCCTCTTCGCAAAAACCATTCGCACATAAAACCCTCTTTTCTCTCTTTCTCTTTATACCCCAGCACTTAGCGCTCGTTCGGTCGTTTAAAATCGCGTACACCATACGAACGCGTGCACGACTGTGCGATACAAACGACTGTACGCCAGGGTTCTCGGGACTCATTAGAAAGCTGCGTTCGGCCATTAACGTTATACGTATGCTAATTGCCGAATTAGAAAACTCGAATGCACCGCTTGCGCACTTGCTCATGTCCCGTACATCACCACCGCCGACACGCACTTGACAATTTAATTTGCACATTTATACAACGCGCTGACTACATGGCACATTTCCACCACAGCAGCAGCGGGAACATCAGAATTACTCGTGTGTGTGTGTCTAGACATAGACCCTGCACTCGATTTACGGGCAACCATTTGCATAGTTAATCCGTCGAGCTCGCTTGTTTAGTGTCCACTAAAATAAGGATTCGTACACCCGTATCTTTGGGTTTTTATATTGTATTCCAAACATCAACTCCAGCGTTACCTCAGTGGCAATCAACCTTACGCAAAACGTGCATTCCCATATTTTCCGTTGAAAACAAGCCGTTAACAACATTGCAGTTAATATTATATAAAACGATTTTCAATTTTCTTCCTGAGAATAACTATCCTGTCCATCTGTACTCGAAATCCCGTCCCCCGCAACTTCCGTGTTTCTCCATCGGCGTGTACAGTACGTATTCATCAGCGTACGTTTCCATTTATCGGTTTTCGCATCAGAAATGATGTCTTCGGACCTCAGTTTACGTGAAAACTGTCAAATTATAATTTCGAAATGTATATTCCGTCCACCGAATTCGTCACCATAACCGTAAAAAACATGGTCTCGTTACAAAATGAAAATATTTTTTTCTTTTGTCACTTGAAGTTTCGAATGCTTATTGTAAATCATCCAAATATTGGGAGAGTGGGAAATTTAAAATTTAGAAAATAGCCAATTATGAATAATCATTTCATCATCAACATCAATCATCAACATTTATTTTGGCTACTAGAACTATAACGTTAATCATATGAAAAATAGTCGTGATAACCAAATTTGAATTTACAATTTTAATACTCAAACGTGTATATAATATAATTTCTTCCAAAAAAAGAACAAATATGTGTTATACAAATTTGAGCAGCTGATGGCAGATTATTCCTCGAGTAGGATTTTTATTATAGAGACTACTAGAACTACATATTAAAAAAAAAATTACCAAGACTAAATAAAAATATAGAGATGACAGTTATAGTGTTATTTATATAAGTTATTGTTTGTTATTATTATATATATATGTTTGTATGTATTATTTAGCCTCATTAAATTAGACTTAATATGTTTAACTTTGGTTGCAAACAAAGACAACAATTTCCATTAAAAATAATTCCAATTATCGTTAACGACAAAAGAGTCACTCAAATTGCATATAATATTATGTGTTCATAGTATAGTATAATGCAGCAGATTATATACCTTTAAAGCGCACTGTTTTACAAAAAAAAAAAACTCGAAAATATATAATCTAAAAACTTATTTAACATCACATCAATCACTTTAAAAGTGATATTCTTAAGTAAAGAAAAAATCATTAATTTATTCAGCAAACTAAAATTGGATCAATGATGATAAATCTAAAAAGAAAGTACATCAATCAAGTAAAGGGCATATATTATTGTGTACCTATAATAAAGCCTATAAGACATTCATAATGTGCATATTATTTCTCTTCGTAGGACAGTGTTAGTAATAAGTAGAAGCAGAAATTACACTCTTTTGCATATTTTTTTTTTTTTTGATTCTATGCAGTTGGGCGGGGGTTAGAAATCTTTACAAATCATGAAACATGTAAATTAATGGCAACAATTTTTTTTTTTTTTTTGCATATTGCAGAATATTTCACGATAAAAGATTATTTCATGTAATAAAGAATATTAAAGAATTTATGAATTCTTTCATGAATTAATTTTATAAATGTTCAATATTTTGTATTAGAGTGGCGTAAATATAATAAATTGTATGGTCGATAATAGTGTTATTGAATTTTGAAAAAAGTTGCAAAAGTTCAGAGTTGAAATAATACAGTAAAAATTATAGATAATTTTTAACGGCTATGATAACCAATTTGCAACATGCCCCTGTGATTTCGAACGTTATTATACATATAATTTTAATATTTAAAGATTTTAACGGACCGTAGTACTAATATAACACCAGAGCACAAAATATTGTTATCAACTGTTTTCATTGATATTGTATATTATAAGCACGACATCAATAAAATGTTACCTAAGTTATTGGTTTTTTCTAAGTTGTATTATTTTATATTATATATCTATTTACATCAGTTTTTTTTTTTTTTATTGTGTACTTCACTCCTTTATATAGAAAAGTATATTTTTGCACGTTTGTTTATGATTTTTAAAGAATAAAGGAAAAATATTTTCAAATTCTTAAGAAAATAATAGCACCTTATCTTGACTATTTTAATAAAATATTATTCTGGCCTCTATTAATAAGTTTTACCCATTATGAATTTAATTTTTACAAAATTTAACCTATAATTATTTAAACACAAAAATAGCAAATTTTGAACTAACTCTACTAGGTACAACCAAATCAAAATAAACTTTTATTGATTTATTAACGGAATAAGTACACCGTTATATATGGACAATTAGATTGTTTTTATTGACCGTTCTTTAAATTCGTAAAAACGTATCATTTTTTTTTTTTTTTTTTTTTGTTTAGTTAAAAATAATAATATAATGATATACATAAGTGTTATTTATTTCAGATCTCAAGTATAGACTATATAGTCTAGTACTTTATAAGTGAGTGGCTTTGGCAATAAGGCATTACAATACAAAAAATAAATAGTTTTCCAAATTTTTTTTTTGACCAATACGCAAAGGCAAACGATATTGTAAAGTTTCATCATGGCAAAATATTTGGAAATCCCAAAAGACATTTTCTTTATTATAAACAAAAAATAAAATAAAATAAGTTATACTCAAGCGTCACCTAAATAGATTTTATTTATTTTCTCGATTTCTGTTAAATTTATATTAAAATATTATTGCGTCACGTTAGTTTTGTGGACGAGTATTGTTTTCTAGAATTGAAAATATCAAATGATTCGGGTTATAGTGTTCATGTTTTTTAATATTTATGTTGTATTTCATTATTACATACGCGATTATACGATTAATTCGTACCTCGTATAATACAGATAAGCCATACCGGCACAGAAAACCGTGCTCCAAAACATCTGATTTAATGTATTGTAATCCGACGATATTTTTCATAGTCCTTTAATTCGTTATCGAGTTTTCGAACCCCCATTAAATGCCAGAGAAGAAAAGAAAAACGTCCGACTACGTACTTTACCCGCGGTGAGTATATACAGGTACAGCGCTATAACGACACAATGTGGTGCCGCGCAATCTGTAGTTGGCGACGAAAATGCCGATACGATTCAAAATCCGTTGAAGAATATGCACAACAGGGAGGGAAACCCTATGGCAAATATTATGCGTGTACACGAATCAATCTCAACAAACGATTCCGTATTGTTTCCCGTAAGAAACGTGGGACGAACAATATGCACACGAATATCGTCGGTACGCACGGTCAGCAGCTGCTAGGGTTAATAATTGATTAGTCAATTACGGGAAATGGCCTCCTCACGGGACTGTATTAAATAACGTACAAGCACGCGTCGATTACGAGCGTGTAATACTGTCCGGCTCAAACACTTGTCGCAACTAAAACCGTACCGAGTCATTTTTTATTCTGAAGCAGAACTGAAACAATGCACTCCCTAGGTTGTAGGGTTGTCACACTCACAGCTTTTTATGTGTATAATACGATTCGGAAAAATCTGAAAAATCGTAATTAGGTTTCTAGCAAAACAAGGAATAACATTTTTTTAAATAAGTTAACTGTTTAATATTTTTGCGTCCCCCAGCTTTATGCACCAAAGGCAAGTATCTCGCTTGCCTCACCCTAGTTACGGCTTTGTTCACAAAAATACAAAAATCGACGATCGGCGAACGGAAACAAAAAAAAAAAAAAAACATGCCCACGACCAATGTCCTTACCCGGCAGGTAGGTACGATCGACTAGTCACAGTAGTGCTCTGGTCACAACGCGACGTGTCTGCAACGGTGGACTGCAGTAGTCTGTGACGCAAAACGGAAACATCTGCAGGACGATATTGGATTTTGTACCGTCAAAAATTGTGTTAACAAAACGCGTCGGCACGCTACAAGAGACGCCTCGTTTGTACCGTCCAATCGTTGCGCCGGCTTTACAGGATTTCGAAGTTCGTCCGGTGCAGTTGACCCGGCGATGGACGTATACGCAAAAATGGATATTTTGTAAAATATAAAATTACCATACAACCGAATGAAAAGCAAATACAGTTATTTTTCCGATTACGCACTAGAAACCATAACTGTAAAATTCGACTTCTCTTAAAGATCATTAGTCATTAAATAAATAAAACAGCGTACTGTATGATTTTCCTTTTTTTGCTGGAACTCCATTTACCTACCTTTTTATTTATTTTTATCAACCCGTTTTGCCGGGTCATTTGGGACCAAAATTGCCATCCGCACCGAATATTAAGCACACGCGCTAACGCGAGAAATTGTTCGTCAAAACATTTACTTGAAAATCGCCGAAAAAAAAAAAACTGTTCGTAAACTTTAATGTGTACACGGCGTAGAAACGAGCGGTACAAAAACGAACCCACTCGAAATCGGCCACCGTTCTTGTGACGGAAATTGGATTCGATACCTTTTGCAGCGAGCGGTTATCATTTACCTACCGGCAAAACATTTGTGTACGTGCGCGGAGTGGAAACAACTTAAGGGTAGCAAGTAATCTTCTCACTCCCTCGTCTCTTAAACGCGTGCCCGGCAAATGAGTTGGACAGGTAACGGGAGAAGTTGAGCGGGAGAAGACAATAATGGCTTCATCGAGTTATAAATACGTGATAACTCGTTAAGCCGAGAACTCTTCTGCGACGGAATAATGTTTACGCGGTCCCGTATGCGATCGTGCCCGGGACAGCTTCCGCGGCAGTAGTATAATTTGAACATAATTCGTAATAACTGCCGTGCGTGAAACGGTAGTGCGCGGCGGTAAAATCGTCAGAAAAAACATATTACCGCCAGGCGAACGCGGGGTGCAATCGGTTGGCTTCTACCCCCTCCGGTTGTTTTTACGATTATTTACCGTACCGCAATGGTAACAATGATAATAGTAATAATGTAATCACGCTGCGGCCGCGTGTACAATACGAACAGTCGCGAACAGTCCGTTACGCGTCGCGTGGTGTGCTTCCATTCGGCCGGGAAAGATTTAATTATTTTTTATTTTTTTACTTTTCACCCGCATCGTAGTAGTATTTTTTATACACCTCTCTCTCTCTCACTCTCTCCGACTTTCTTCCCCGGCTATAATCTAAACGTATCTTCCGGAATATTATACCGGGCCGGTCACCGATCACGGGAGGCGAGATCGTTTTATTAAACTCGTCGAGCGCTACAGGGTGTTCGCTGGTAGTCGCGAAAAAAAAAAAAAACACCACGCGAAACGAACACGTGCAGGGACAAAAACTACAGAGGTAAACGTACACGCGGACGACGACAAGCGCTTTTTATTTATTCGTTTTTCAACCACTTCGGGTGTCCCGTATACGACACACACGCGTTCGTGCACGACGTCCAAAACCGTCGTCTCCGTTGCGCGACGTGTAATATTATTTGTACACGTATGTACTGTAAAATATGCTCCGCGCACGTTTTACGGTTTCCGCGTACGCGGGCAGATAAATCATTCGCCGCGTGACAGAATACATGAATTATTGTTCTCGAAGCGGGTCCACTTCTCGGGGTTGAAAAAACGAAAACGAAAGAAAACCCGTTTGTTTCAACACGAAAATATTACGATGGCAAGACGATTTCCTTAAAGTTATATTTAAAGTACTGTCGACCATAAATAAACAATTTCGGATAAGTAAAACGCCAACGTCGTGTACCCAAAAGCTCATCCTGTGCATATATATATACATAACGTAACTTTTGTCGTACCGGCGGTGCGCACGTGATCCGAATAATACGGAATGCAATAATAATAATATAACAACAACAATAATGGCAATAGTAATAATAATAATAATAATTATTATTATATGGTTTGTACAGATTCCGGATGGTTATCGGCGGTGACCATCGAGCTCTGCGGAATAGTCCGTAGTAGCAACCGATGTAATAATCATTAGATTAAAAAAAAAAAAAAAAAACAAATTCAAATATGTACGCACCGAAACAATTTTGTCCGAACTCGAATATTCATTTTGTATACACCGGTTGTTCTCTGCAGAATTGTCTTGTTAAATGGAACAATTATGCAAATTATACGACCATACTAATGAATGAATTCTTACATTTTTTTTTTTTTTCGAACAACACGTAAATTAAACAATAATCGTATCGCATTATATTTTATGTAATCGTCGTAATCGAATGACTATGAGTCATGTTGCAATGCCCGTTGGAATATTTGGTCGTATCGTAAAACATGTGAAAAAATATTATTGCGTTCAACACGTGAAAAATCGAAAGTAATAAGTTATAATTTAATAAGGCCCATATCATTACTTTTTTTTTTTTTTTGGTTAATATTTATAAAGGAAAAATATTTTATTGTTTTATTTGAAATTCTTATTAGATTCGAAAATAGCGAATTTCTAAAAAATCTTAAAATAATTATAATAAAATTTTATAAAATCGATAAAGTTTTAATTTTTATGAGTGCTTTCGATTTAAAACCGTTACTTTACACCTAACTTGATAAAGTAGGTGCGTGTATCTAATTGTATCACAGTATAATAAAGTATTTTATTATTTTCAAGGAAACATAAAAACTTATAATTATTATATTATACTTTGTTCTAAGACCTATTTTTTTGTTTTCATACGTAAGTAGGTCAGAACAATAATTACTGAAGATCGGCATTTCTATTTCTAAATTGCTGCAGTAAAACCATTACTACGGGTACAATGGTGTGATGATCTTGAATGGTGCTATTGATTTTTTTTCCTTTGTAATGAAATGATTTTTTTTTTTTTTTTAATGACGACGGTTAGTTTTTAAAACGCTTTTCAAACCAAAAGCAAACAGTTTTAATTATTTCCATGGCTAAAATTAACGCGCCGTACGTGTAATAATGAAGTGCATTGTGAAATCGGCGGGTTCTCGTCTCTGCAGGAGGGAGGGTGTTAAAAAAAAAAAAAAAACCTACTCAAAACCTTTGGCAAAAGGTCGAACGGGAATGACCGTCCAATGACGTGCAATACGGTGCGTGCGAGAAAGAGAGACGGTGTGAACACGGCGAGCGAGTGACGAGTGATACGGTGGGCGCGCGGGTATGGGGTTGCAAGAGAGAACGAGGAAAGGTAACAAGAGCTTTGCGGCGGGGGGTTGGAAAAAAGTTAATTCCGGACGGTCAGATTGTTACGGCGAGTGCAGTAACGGTGGCCCGTTCTGAATATTAAATCCACTCCGGGGAAACATTAACCGGGTTGTAGAACGGAATCAATTTAAATCGTGATGACCACCGCGCGCGCCGATTTAATCTTTGGTCGCCACGTTATCGCGAATACGCAAAAACGCCATTGTTGGCGTGGTGGCCACTGTTCGAGCGACTTAATTGAAACTCTTGTAAAACGTCCGACGTCCGCAATAAAACGCTGAACGAGGTTTATTACAATATGCATAAAAATGTCACGCGTGCCGCGAAACGACCCCGTGCGCTTGTCGTGCATTGTTCGGCGTTACGTTTATTGTTTACGGTTTTGATTCTGAAATAAAACCGCAAACAACTGCACTCCGGACCCGTCTGGATGTGCGCACAATACGTTCCGTCGAATGTGATAATGTCACACTCTCAGTGCAAGAGGGCCATACGTCAAAAATATTAAATTGTTCAGGAGAGCATTTCTAGCGTTTGAAGATTCGTAGTAATTTGTAGTTTTATTCTGCTAAATATCAATATGACTAACTAGACCAGAAATGTTCTTATAGTATTGTTATCAACGAGTATAATTAAAAGGCCACATTTCGTACTACGGCTATATTGTTTTAAGCTACCTCTCGATATGTTTTAGTGCTGTAAGTTTATTTGTATAACTGACGATTTAAAAATATAATGACATAGATCATGCTACTCTAAAAACAAAAAAAATACGAAAGAGATAGCAAAACAAAAACGTAAATTTCAAATGTTCTGATACACTTGTAGTGCGATGTAATAATCAAAATAATAACGATAATAATAATAATTTATCATAATAGTCCATCAGACATTTTACCGTCGGACTACTGGACGCAAGTGATTTTCGGGATATTATTGTTTCGAATGTTCGTCCGTGCGGCGTATAATATTTATATGCAGTGCATTGTAACGCGCGTTATAATAGTACATTGTTACGAAGTCGGCTATGAGATCGCGAAACCGAATGCAATAAATAACGAAAGGTTTCTGAACCGGGCGGCGTGATGATAATATTTATATTATAAGTGTAAAACAAAAATAAAATAGAAAAAACACTGCCCGGGACTGTGGAAAAAAAATAAATAAAAAATAAAAACGAGAATGAAAAAAAAAAAACTTCGCGTTGTGCGTGATTTACGAGTAACAATTTTCTTTCTCTTCGTTTTTTTTTTTTTTTTTTTGGCTAAATTTCAAATGAAATGCGTATTAATAATATATGTATCGCGTCTCGCGTGTTCAGATATTCATAATTGTGTTCCGCGCTGTCATAACTCTCTTTATATGTGCTCGCGCACACTCGAATAATATAAACATATCAAAACACAACCACTATTCCCAAATGTTTGAACGAATTTATGGTGATAATATGTGTGACACGGCGGAGAACATTGTTTTTCGGAAAAAAGCACAACAGAATTTCCTCGATCCTCTCGCATAAGAACGGAGAAAAAAAACCACAATTCATCTTCGGTCGTGATAAACATGAAATGTAAATGATTTCGCAACTCGAATTCCGATACACCGTTATTGCACAGCAGATTCCGTAGACATTAATTGTTCGTCCTTTCGACATTGACATTTCGGATTCGAAAATCCCTCGGACAAGAATTCGTAATGTGTTCTGTGCATCATATGCTCCCACGAAAGTTTCGAAGGACTCGTTTATATAGTGTTTCGGGAATCAAACCACTCGGCCGACAACGGTGAAAATAATAAATGAAAATTTTAATTGGAATTTAGTAAGTTTTTCTCGGAGTAAATCAAAGTACCTACAACACGTTATAGTATTAAAGCAATCGCATAATTCTTTGTCGGCGGTACACACCATAAGATAAATCTAAGCGACCTATCAAGTGTTAAAAAAGTTATTAGATTAAGCGAATAACTTATTTCGTGTAGATTAAAACCGAGTAACAAAAGTTAATTACAAGAACTGCGAGAATGCCGTAAAATTCAAATTACATTCGTTTTACATGCAAATAACCGCGCAAGAAATTGTTATTCTTTGTAGGTACAGTGTGTTGTCGCTGGGCGACGCTGTAGTTCTAAAGATGTTCGTAAAACACAACAAATAAAATATAAATGAATAAATAAAAACCAAAAGACACCACACATAAAATAAGCCAGGCACACGAAATTCTACATCGTATATAATTTGTATATTTTGCGTATATAAAAACGTAGTGCGTCAACAATAGTACCGCGTAAAAAAGAGAAAAATACGAAAATTACGTAAATGTAAATGTATACGTTTTGTAAATGCCAGAAAAGGAAGTATATCCCGACAATAGTCTCAACTGCGCCGGAGACGAATGTTATGATAACGATTATGATTTTATTCCGTGATTGATATTTGTATATTATTAATCAAACAAACCTCTGAACCGCATTAAACGTATTAACAGTTGATTTTTCGTCGGGATCGTATTATAATTCGTACATATTCATAAACACGTTTAAACGTTATGTAGGTGTGACGAAATGTTTACCGATGCACTGCGCAGATACTGTATCGCGTCAATTCGTCTGTCATCATTTCGAAGGCATATACTTATAATACTAATACGTATACGTCGAATAATTTACGATGTACCATATAGCAGTAAATATGTACACTAATATTCACTAATGTAATATATTATATTTCTTCCATCGCAAGAATTATTAAGAATAGTCACTGAACTTCTTCTAAACGGTTTAACTGTTTCGATGAAATTTGGCAAGTGTAATTGAGTTGACTTGAGAATAGTTCAGATTCACAATTCAATCAGATAGAAAACGTTTTTCACTCATACGAAATTGGTTATTAGGTTTTTTTTTTTTTTATCAGAACAACGAATATTTTATACATACGACGGTTCGTGTACAATGGATTCCAAAACTACTTACCAATTTTGTTGAAATTCGGTATGGAGACTATAGGTATTATAAAAAAATAAAGGTTACCTTTTGTCGTAAAAAAAAAAAAAAAATTATAGGGAATTATCAATATCCCTTAAAAGGTCCGAAAGAACAGTAGTCGTTATGGCTTTAATATTTTCGTACTTTAAAATAAAAAAGCAAATATTAATAATAATTAAAAACCAACCCCAGTGAATTCGAGTAAATTAGCTGGCTTATATATATACATATAATATACTTTTTAAGATAGTTTTTACATAACAATACTCGAATAGAAGTCACTGACTCTGTACTCGAATAACACTCAAAGTCTTTTAAAAATTATTTTAAAACAATGGAATAATATGGCTTGGCAATAACACAACTATTTAGTCAAGTATCACCACGACAGCTAATAACGATTAAAATTATAAAGTAAAATGTATACTTACGAGTATGTATAATACGATTTTTACTGCTCACGTAAGTGAATACTACAACCAGACTCCCCTATGTCTCAATTTCCAATAGATATTCAGGCTAGTATTTATTTCGATTATTTTGCTTCTAGAAATTTGTGTAATTATACATGTTCAAATTTAATATCTTGCCCTAAACCACTGCGATCCTTAATTTTTATGTTACCCAAAAGGGTTCACGTTTTTGTCCCACTTTCTCAATTCCAATACATCGTACTTCTTATGGCTATATTTATAATAATCCCATTTATCGTATCGTTGAGAATGTAATGAGTTTAAATATTTTGATGCTTTTAATATTAGAGATTCATATATTTTAAGATTATGGTTATCAAACATCTAGTGTTTTAATCGTGTTAAACTCATCCTGGTAATTGATATACGATCTTATTTATCATTATGAATATTGGTTCTGTTCAAACTATACATATTGTATTATCTATTTATTTACTATTCTAGTTCAATCAATAAATAAAAACTTACCTTAATTATGAAAATATTCATTATAAATTATTTTCTCATTTAATATGTTTAAATATATATATATTTATATATATATAACGTTGCTTAAAACTTGAGATTGTAAAAATAAATTGCACTGTACTTGAAGCCTCAAGGGCATTCACATAAGGAATAAACAAATTAATAATGTTTTTACTGTTTTATATTCTTATATATATATATATATCTTGCCGACTTTTGCAGAACGATAATCGTGTTTTCAAATCGTATTGAGTTCTTATGTGATTACAATAGCGTTCGGTACGAAAAAGTTTTATCCGGAACGTTTCGCTGAACGATAATGTTTTGGATTCGACAAAAATATTATCGATCAACAGTACTCGAAAGCATTGCGATGCACGGCGAAATGGAACAAAAAAAAATGAGGGGGTTCAAAACTATCGAGACATTTTAGATCCGAGATTTCGGATCACGTATTACGTTTTCGATCACGAAACGTATACGCATTTTTTCGGTGATGGTTTCACTCCGGTTCAAAAATCAAAAAATTCGATTTCCCGGCAGTCGGCGTAGACTATGCGTAAATAATCCATCGGTTCGGACGGAGTTAAGGTTAAATTCACCGCGGGGTACCAACGTCCGAACGGCGGCCAGGGGACGTTTGTTGAAAAGATGACACGTCGGCGGGCGCATCGGAGAAGGAGCACAGGGTCACGGAAACGACAATCTGCCGTGGGATTTTCGAGAAAACCGCTGCCAAAATCGTGTACACGATCTTATCTTCAACGTAGTTCGTAGTCGCTGACAACACGATACCGCTACCGAACGAATACATGGTGAATTTTATAAGACGATGACGATCGCGAGTACCACCAGAGCCGTAGCGACCAAATATTGCGCCCGGGGTAAAACTTTAAAATGCGTCCTAAAGCATTTTAATTAAAAAAAAAAAAAATCACAAAAAAACTGAACATTTTTTTTAAACGCAATATTAATAATGATTTTTCTTTATAATTACGTAAACGTTTGTCAATTTCATTTAAATCCATAACTTATTGAAATATAAACATAAGTAGGTACATAGGTGTAACATAGTTATATATAAATATAATAAGTTATATAAGCAAATACATAAGCACATAATATCTTTTATTTATAAGTTATAAGTTATAACAATTAAATTGCAAATTTTTCGTTTTTGCGCCCAGGGCGTAGGCACCTCTAGCACCCCCTATTGCTACAGCCCTGGGTACGACGAATATCCGAACGAATATATAAACTTACACTTGTTCTACTTTGGTTGCGTTCACGTCGCGGCTCATTACCGGTACGTGTGTCAAATGTCCAATAATGTTTACACCGCGGTTGGAACGAGGTAGTGGTCGGTCCCCGGTCGCGACGCGTCTAACAGTAGGCCCTGCCGATCGAGCGCGTAAACGTTGACGATACGCGTGGGCCGAAGAACAGTGTCGATCGAAAGCTGCAATGCTGCTGATCGCGCATAGATGGACACCGGACACGGAGTTAACAGTCGTCGGTCGAAAATTCCAACTCGAAATAGAATAGCCGAACCGGAGACGGATGGAACACGATTGAAACGAACATATCCGTACGAGTTATCCAACGCCATTCGTTAAACGAGGGTCAACGGTTTCGACCGTTTCCGTTCGGTTGCAGGTAATCGATGTTTTCGATACGATAACAGTTACACGCGAACAGTTTCCGACTTCGTGTTTGAGAACTGCCCGATTGCGATTTTCAATTTTGTTACCATTTTTCCATGCACGACTCGTAGTAGGAGCATCGCGTTCATATCGGTACGCATTAGTCGGTAAAGACAAAAAAAAAAAAAAAAAAAAAAAAAAAACGAAAGCCTATCTCATTTCTTAAGCTATATTCGCACGAGAGAAAATATGGCGATTGATTGATTATCTCGATAACGCGCGGCGCCCGAACAAAAACATCTTCGACGAACGTACACTCGAACCGACGCAAAACACAAAACGCCTCCCGGACTAATCGAAAAAGAAGAACGTAATCAATAGATGTTCATTATCGGACGTGGGGCGGACGGAGCGCTGGTGCATTAAGCACTTCCACCGCTTTGTTCCGCCCGCGATTTCCTATTGAATGTACACCGGAATCGTTACCCGAAGACCGGTACACGGTCACGCCTATAAGCACCGTAAACATAATACGAAATCTGGAGTACACGAATACGCGCCGTTATGGGATCCCGTTGTTCGGGTGAGATATATGTTTTTAACCGGGTGTATGGTACGACGTGTGTGTACGCGATGTACGCGCGAACGTTGAAAGTTTGATTATCTCGTTACGATTGGATCGCGCGCGCACGTCACGCCGTAGTGTTTCATAGAAAAATTGCATTACCAGAACTTAACGTTGTAAATCATACTCGGAAAACAAGCGAATAGAAATGTATGTCTGGTGCCCGATCCTACCCCGGGCCGGCCGGCCCCGACACCGCGACCGTCGTTCCGCCCACCGAAAAGTTAATCTCGTAATGTTTGTACATCCTTTTAAGTTTTGCACAACATTTCATAATGAACCCGAATAAAACTTTGCATTCGGGTTCGTTGTACCGTGTCCGGAAAATGTTTGATATTTATAAATTAAAAAAAATAAAATAAAAATGCTTTTAATGGATTCGTATACAAATGTGATAATAATAATAATAATAATTGACAATGGTTCAACTACACCACACTTTCACAATTATGTAAAATGTTTTAAAAAAAAAAAAAAAGATCATTAATTAAATTAAATTAAGAAGTGTTGTCGACTGCTGTAGAATAGTAAACTATGTATTTGAAGCAATTAACATAAAATAAAAAAATTAAAAAAATAATGATAATAATATACACAGTACGCAAATATAATATTATAATGGCAATCGCATCTATGTAATAATACATAAAAAGTATAGATGTAACGTAAAAATATCATAACTCGTTCGAATAATGTTCACAAAGTCGCGTACGCGAACCACTAACCGAGGAGGAATGTAACTAGAAGAAAATAACAAAACAATCAACTGATTTTGCTGCGTGTCTGCAGTAGATGTTAATATTATCATTGATTTTATTGTATACAGCATCAAACTGTTAAAATAGGTTCTGCTCACATGGACGCAGTTAGTGGTGTGCACAGGGATTCGGTACGGGGAGGGATGTCATAAGCTGCAACAAAAAAAATGTATTGTCTCCTATATCACTAATTATCTATCACTACGAAAAATATTTCTGATCATAAATGTTGTTTTCAAAAGGTATGACTAAACTACATATTATGCTGAGCAACGTCCTGAATAAAAAAAAAAAAAAGCGAGGGTGGGAGACATATCCCCATCGTCCCCCCTGCGCACGCCTCTGAATGGCAACCACTATACTTTACCGTAATAATCGTTTATATTTGATTTGATAAAATCAGAATTTCTACGATAGAATCAATTGTTATGGATAAGATTTCTGAAAGCTTGAAATCCTGTTCTGATCAAGTTTAATGCAAGCCATTACCGTGACGTCTAGCAACACTACACGAGTGATACATATTTTAATAGCATAATTGCGCACCTGCGAAACATTCTAAGACCAATGATGTACTATTATAATTTTTCAACTTTTTCTCTCTCTCTCTTTGAAAAAATGTTTTCCATGCACTGTTTCCGTGCCATCCACGTCCCGTACGCCGTCAATCCCACGACGTACAATAATGATATACGAGCCCTTCCGACTTACGTAAAAACTGATAACGGCGATAGCGATCTCGTTAGTTATGAACTCGAACTGCGACGACACGCTCGTCTCGATAATATGATTCGGCTGGTTAGCGTGTTTAATCGGCTCGACGAGCGTACCGTATAGATGTGGAGGCGCACATCACGCGTGCACTGTATAATATATGTCGTATGGGCGAGCCGCAGCTTTTCGGATTCCGTGCTTCCAAAGTTTCACGAACTTTAATAACTTTTTTTAAAACTAAAAGCTCGCCTGGTACACTCGTAAAATAGGGACACGAAATGCCACCGATTACCGATTACCACGCGCTTGGCCGGAGAGTGCTGACACACGTTATATATTTTCTATATTTTTTCACATACAACAACGTAAAAATATCTAATACGTATTGTAATAATAATACGATTTGTAGCGATACAATCGTGTCATAACTTAGTAGCAACCTTGAGGGAAAAGGATGATTAATAATAACCAGTGTGTTCGTCACCGTTTCAGAGGTGTCATTTTGTAAACGGGGCAGTGTGGGTGCACTCTGACGAATTCGTATTTACAATCAGTATAAACGTTTATAGTTGATTTATACTACGGCCTTGACCTTTAGTTTTAAATATTTGATTTCTAAAACAATGAAATATCTTTATATACCCATATATATACAATTTGTATAAAATTTTAATAAAATTAACAATATCGTTGCTTAATAGTAAATAGTTTTTATCATGATGGAGATAACAGTTTTTCCTGTGGTAGACAATTGATATTATAAGGTCTATACACAGTAAATATATTTTAGATAGAAAAATCCTATAATGAAAATACAAGAAACGTTTTTAAACGAAAACAAGAGTTTGCTTGCTGGTGGAAAAAATTGAACTCTTAAATTGTTTGCACACCCTTAAAAAAAACTGAAATGGCGCCCCTATGCCATTTTTTGAAAAACACTCTTATTTTTCGTACAAAATATTACGTTTTACGGTGAGTAAACTGAACAACGAGTCCAGAAGTCCAGTACTATTGCGTCTCATACCTAATCCTACCCCTCGGAAACTCCTTGGAAACATTGAATACTTCGTGTTATAAATATTTGTTCGATAATCTGTCCGGTTCGACTCTATGGTATTTAGATTTGGGGGTATGCAAAGACCTGCATCACCAGAACTCTATAAGTGTTCTAATCGATATTTCTATGTTTAATAACCTCTGCCCCCTGGTATATAACTAATAAAAATCTACATAATAATTTAAATCTACCTACACTTAATATACTATCCGAATCCCATCACACCAAATTCTTTTCCAAACTACATACTTATTCCAATCCTCTAATTCAAAAACTATCTTCTACTACACTCGTTCTCAGAAAACTTGCTTAACAAATGAGTAAAAAAAAATAAAATAAAAATTAACATGACGTAATTTTTTCTATATTTTTATTCAATCTATAATAATACGTTCAAAGTCAAACAATAAGATATTTCAATTCTTATGAAAAAATATAAAATAAAAAACAAATCATAGATCAATGGAAAAATGAAATCGACGTACATTAAATCAAGTTTAAAACATCGCTTCGTATACGTTTGTCATCGTAAATCTCACCTATATTATTTTGTATAGCCGGTATGTTAATTTATGAAGTATTTCACGGGTATTCCGGTGGTTCACAAAAGGAGTATCGGCGTGCGGTTTCCGGTGGCTCCGAAAAAAGAAGCCAGAATGCCTTTGAACCAGATATCCGTTCATGAATTTCATAGTTGTGGAAAATATTTCCACCCCAAAAATGAAACAAAAATTAAAAAAAAAGGTACCGTCACTGCCCGTTTGAAAGAAATAACAATCGTTAGATTAAGAAAAACTGCAAATAATTGTATGCTATGAAATGGTTTATTAGATTTTAACATTTTCATCAAATATTATTAGTAAGGCCTGAAACGTTTATGATTTAAACAATTTCGGTTTCCAAAAATATAAAATCTTGGTTCCGGCTAGATTTTCGATACTTGAAATTACAAAATTACGGTTTCAGTTAAATACGGTAAAAATTTGTTTAAACATACATTTATAACTTAAAAGAAGTATGCAATATGGATTTTAATGTGAAATATTGCATATTAAAAAAATTTTAATTTTCCTATACATTGTTGTACCGTCACGGTCGTCGCAAAATGCTGGACGGTAAAGCCCGTGCGGTAGAAGGTTCATCGCGACGACCGTTTTTCCCGGAAACAACAATTATTATTCAGATCAGCTTGCCAGAGAAATGGTTCCGTATTTACCGTACGGGCATGCGAAAGCTGTATTATTATAATGGATAGAAACCGTAAAGCGACAGCGAAATTCTATTTAACGAACCAAAGTCCTGCCGTTTATTTGCAACTGATCAATAAGTTTCGAAGGAGAAATATATGATTTTTGGCGTTCACCTGTGCACGTGTACACCGGTTTGTGATCGGTGTAATTCTCTACACCTGGACGACATGGAAGTATAAAAAAAAATCTGCTGTTCGGTGAAGTATAGAAATTTGGATGAGGTGTAGCTGTTTGGGTATTGGTGGAGTCATATTCATATGATAAATCGTAACTCAGATACGTTCAAATAGCTATTTTCAGCAAGGTACGAGTATGTAACCGCGACACCTTATGATTTATATCGTATAGGTCAAAAAAATAAAAAATAAAACATGTTAATGATCAATACTCTCGGAAATAATAATCTTTAAACAGAAAAGGGTCTGTGGGCCGACAATACGACTGTAATATGATTACTTCTGTTTTACCTTTTTATATGAAAATAGCGCAACACAATTATGCTCCTAGACATGTAAATTTTATCCTTATAACAATTTTCCAATACACTATTTAAAAATATTAATACATGACATGATAAATATCTTTCATAACATTTTTATCAATATGCATATAATAAACGCAAAATGCCATATATTATAATAACTGGATATTTATTACAACATAAGTATATAGGCATTATTTTACATACAACACAATTTTGTGTATACCAAAATACTATAATTAACTTTATATTATACATTCTCTACAAAAAGGATTTTATACTAATTTAATGTACTGTTTTCGATGTTAAGATCAACTGAAATTTATGACTTATGTAGATATGTAACGTAGGAATATAAAATTATGTTTAAAGTTTTCGGGCGCAAATGTGTGTATTAATGGAATTGGCTAGTTCTAACTTTCACGTTTGAAAAAGTAGAAACAATGCTAGTAGAAGTTTTTCCAATTACAAAGTTATGGCAGACTTCATTCAGGTCAAATTTGGTTTAAAAAAAAACCAATGCAATAGCGAAAAATTTAAAATTCGAAAATAAGTATTTGATTAAAATGTTTTTTTTTTTTTTTTTCATTCAATTGGAGGTAACTTTTTTTATTAAACTGAAAATTTTCCTATCAAAAAAACATCGATTTTTTTTTAATTATAAATATACAACAATTATGAATGTCCTGAAACGATTTTTTAACAAAATTTATGGACAAAAGAAAATAAAACGATAAGTGGACTATATCATTTTACCGTTATTATAACTCACATTTTTACACCTTACATTCTTCTGTTCATAAAGTTTACAATATATCGTTAAATATATACAGTGAAACTTATTTAAAAATTAAAAGTACTAAAAAATCATATTATACACCTCAAAAATATTAAGGAAATAAATTGATATGTATAATACAAACTTTGGAAAAAATTGGAATTTGGAACAAAATGTAGTTTCTATTCAATAATGTTTTTAAGTATGAAACCACGATTATGTAATACAGAATTTTAATTCTTAGTTTTTCATGGATAACATCACCAATACCAATTATATTGAGTTATTTTAAAATTGTTAATAGGATAAAACTAACATTTCATGTAGAGCGATCATGTTGGATTTTTTCAGGTAAAAAGATATATCTTGCGGAATCGTGCTGTAATGCGACCCGCCAAATAAAGAACATGGCTCCGACAGTATATGGGGCTTACAACTTTTGAATCGGCATAACAATACATAATTTTTAAATTTTTACAACACTATATATCGTTCCTATATCTTTGCTTGTCTTACAAATTCTAAAAACTAATAGTAAAATAATAGTCCGACACGAAACATCGATAACATAAAATCTTGACATACAGTTATCAACCTATTATTATTATTGTTATCATAATCTCAATTAGCCCATTGCACTTATTGTACCAGTAAAATGACCAATTTAGAAATACCTAAATCTAGTCGATAATCATCAAGTTTTTCATCATGTTGAATAATTGCTTGAAAATATTTATATAAAAATCGATTTTATTATATTGAATTCGGTCGTGTCAGAATGATACATTTTTTTCATTCAGTTGTACCATTAGACTTTAGTGTTGTATACATCACGTTTTATCTTCTTATAGTTAAAATTGTACTATAAAATATTACCATCTCCAATAATGGTGGTAATGGGCTACAAATCAATTATAAATGAATATAAGAAGATAACAAATAAACGACTAAAAAATCGTTTTTATTGGAAACGTGAAAATACGTGTCACAAAAAAGATCTATAAATGCCTTAGAATGTTTTTTTGTAATACTATAGCATCAACAGACCATAATTTATTCGACCCGCCGGTAGTGTAATCTGATATTTTATTCGGTCCACTATCCGTCGGCCCAATGTCGTGATCCCTCTTTAAACGTTTAAGATAGGTATACATACTAACCAAACGTTGAACCGTAGAAAAAATAAACCGCAGTTATTAAGAACAAGTCGCTTATCACACAGAATCTAAAAGTCGAGTTGTACTCGTGCATGATTGAATATTTAATTATTTGCCCATTGGAATCGGTATGATCGTCGGCTTCCTTCGGCAATACGTCGATCGATTCTTGTTCACCAAAGAAATACAGAAAATAAAAATAACCACAAAAAACAACTAAAAACCTATTCCATTCACCCCGAGCGGAGTTATCCCAGTCGTCAAGTTCAATAATCATAGCAATAATGTTCGAACGGTCGTAAGTTGGAAGAGTTTGACGTGCAACTACGTCACAGACTCGAGTTACCGTTTCCGTTGACGGGCTCGTGTTTATAAACACGACGGGTATGCAAATGTGATACTAATAACCGTATAATATTTTATTGTTCTCGACGCGTGCCCAGACGATAGAGCCACGAACCGCGTGGAGGTGCGATTGGCATAATATTTCACATCAACAAGCGTCGGCCGGAGAACTGTTGCGCCGGCCGCCCGGAGTTATGTGCGATAATTATTCCGACAACGTACGCGCGGAACGACTTACGTCCGGGTGTTTCGTTCGCGATTTCCCAGAGGTGTTTTCCGTCCGATTCTTTCAGGTCGCACGAGACGAGACGATCGTTTTTCTTTCCTCGCGAAAGACCGTACACGCTCTGGACCGCCGAAACGTCTTCCGTTGAGGTTTAGGCGTTGCGGGCTTAAAAAAAAAACCAAATAGAATAACAATTTAAAAACGTAGGACGGAGGCTACTACGCGTCACCGTCGGTCGTTCTAGTAATCCGTATTGCTCCGTAGCCGTCTCGAAAAAACTACTATTCTCGCCGTCCTTATGCTACGGTTTTTTTTTTTTTTTTGTTGGTTTAAAGAATTCCATGTTAAAGCTTTAACCGATAAATCGTTAGTGGATTTTTCGTCTTCACACTTAATATAATAAGATAACGTAAAAATTCGAACCCCCCCCCCCCGTGCACGGGTATACCGTTTGTAAACGACGAGTCGACACCCCGTAAAACGTCCGTCGGTTCGTTGACGGTTCGCGGCGCTCTTCTACAGGTTACACGAGCGAGAGAGGTACGCCGCCGCCGTGTTCGCTATCGTTTTCCTCCCGCACCGGACGAACTCGGGGCACGCGCGTCGATGATAACATTAATAATACAACGGTAGATAATGTAACGTCGGTGGACGACGACGGAGGTGTTCGCTTACAGTGTATTCATTTATTTTATTTTTTTTTTTTTTTTTAATCAAAACCGCGTAGACACGCGACTGACAAAAGGCAAAAATATTTAGAGCGCCGGTGAAAAATGAAATTGCTACAAAAGCTCGTTTCCTTATGACATTCGACTAATCCATCAGCGAGCGCACCCGCCGCCGCCGCCACCGCCGACGGACCGTTCACGTTTCTTCTTCGAAGATGACGCGAGACTGTACGAGACCGTCGCCTACGGACGATCTCCTCCGTTGCGGCCCACGCTAATTACATTTTTTTTTTTTTTATTTTATTTTACTTTTTTTTTTTTTTTTTTTTTGCTTCCTCTTCTTCTGACGTTTATAAAAATTACGCTCTTTATGTACGGCGTATATTATATCTCGTCGTGAAAAATGAAAATATTTTATTAAACTTTGCCGTCGCCGCTGCCGACGTTGTCGGGGAACGGTGGAGCGAAGACTTTTAAAAAATATTAATAGATTTCGGCCCGCGATCTTTTCATCGCTACCGCGCACTATTCTCTGTTCGCCATCGTCGACGAGCTTCTCCTTTTTATAATACATTTTTATTTTTTCTTCGAGTTTTTTCTCCTTAATAAATGATCCTATCATCGTTCTAAGTACAATCATTAGTCAGGGCTGTTGCTCGAAAAAGAGTAATTTTCCATGGGAATTCTTGTCCGGGATTAATTACCAAAGAGAAGTATTAAAAATATATTACTCATTCAAATTGGTTCTAATAGGCTTGACGCCTTCGAGGAATAAGTAAAATTGAGGGGCGGGGTGAAGGGGAAACAATAACAAATGATACTCTAATACGTATAGCGTTGTCATTATATACATGCAATACATTTCTATGACCGCTTAATTTTATACATACTAAGACTGAATGCCACCGGGAGACAATTGGCTAATATTTTCAAATATCGTTGGCGAATAACTGCGGTTATAGTTCAATATGCGTTGTACGAAATTATAAACTTCTCTATTTCGCGCTATATGCATAATATAATAGCGCGCAGTTGGAGAGTGACTAGCAAGACTCGGTCATCAAAATATTTCCATCAAGAGCAAACATTTAGGTTTAGGTAGTCGATTCAGCATTCAACCTCGATCCCTTAACATGTGTACCGATGTTAGAGTGATTACAGTACGTATATTAATAGAATACAGTAAATGTTATATTCAATATAAAACCAATTTAACCAATTTGGTTTTTTATTTTTCGTTAAAAAAAGAATTATAATTAAATATAACTTTAAACCTTACAATGGCAAACATTTAGGTTTTTTTTTTTTGACTGGTTTCGATTTTATTTTAAATTTTATATAATTAGTTAGTTACACGCTTCCGATAATGTTTTTTTTTTATTTTATTAAAAATACGATCGGTGAAAAATTTCCTTGAAGATTATTTCATATACTGATAAATTATCTAAATGTATTTACTCGAATTAACATTCATTAAGGCTGATAATAACGATCGTACGATCTCAAATTTGGTTTTTCTCCTCTGATAGCTGCGGAATTACCACGATGCATTGTACAGCTGACGAGTCAACAATAAACCGTAGAGTATAATAATGCTTAAAATAGGTATTAAATATTATACGTCAAATCGTTACGTAAACCCCTGCCGGAGACACCTGTTGAGAAGAGACGCATGGCGTTCGAATTATACGAAAACGTTTTTTCCACCCGGCGTGAGTGTACAACTCGTATTAAGATACTATTATGTTATTTTCATTATTTTAATTAATTTAACAACGGGCACTCGCAAAATACGATTAATTATTGATAAACTTCTGACGGTGGCGAGGAGGTCGCACCACCAACATTCGAAAACGCGTCGACATGTATTGTTCTGCTTAATAACAATCGTGTATAAAATACGTCTTAACTACAACCCCCACGATTTACGTAGGTTACAAATAATAATTACAAAAAATATGTCATTATAATCGTCTTTACGTAGTTCACGTAATCCATACTCAAGTCAAACTTACAACATGTGTTTTGATCAGATATCTGCCAAAAGAAAATACTGCCCGAAATAATAAAGGATAATACAAAAAAACAGACCCTCAGGATCCGGGCGATCACTGTTTCGGATGTAATCATTCCAAAAGTCGGAAAATTATAATGCAATCCTTAGCGCTGTTAACTTTTTTTCTTTTTTTGTATTAAACCGTGTAACTTTGTCATCGTCAATAGTTGTATTAGTTAAAATAACAAGTTATAATCGTCGAAGTTTGAATTTCGAAAAATCCCCACGGTATCGGGTCTGAGTTGAGTTTTTTTTTTATAGAGATTGCGACGACGAGCACATCCGTTAGTTGCACAGTTTAGGTACTGAAAAATCCCGAGGACATCTTCCGACCAGTGCAATTCGCACGTTCGGTTCGCACACCACACACGTGCGGCGTACATCGAATTTAAATTAAATCCGTGTCGTCGCCGGTGCTTGTGGGCGCGCGCGTGTGGTGACTCTCGCGGCGGCAGGCGACTTTGCCGGTGAAAGGGACGGGTTCGGGAAGTGGTTAGACGTGCCCGCACCGCTCGTACACCGCACGCGGGATATAATCGAAAATTTCGGGTCCACCCGGGGTCGTTAATAACCGTCCAAGTAGCTGCGCCGGTATTATTGTTGTAACGTCGTCGTCACATTAATTGGATTTTGCTGTTGTAAAGTGTTTAGACCGAAGAGGCATCCGGCCAAATCCCCGTAATCCCGGCCGCCGCCGCCGATGTTGTCCACGAGGACGTCCTTAATTAAACCGAAATTCCGTCGCCTGTTCCTCTTATACCGTATACGCGTTCTCGCACACGCTCTCGTTCTGTACACGTATGTACGCATCCTCTGACCTCTCTCGTGTCCTCCCTCACCCGACGGGGTGGGTAGCATGTAGTAATGCGTGTGCACATTCTCTCCCGGACCGGCGGATACAACGCGTATAAGAGAGGTCGGAATTCTGTAGGGTGTCAGTTACTCCCCGTCACCGCCTATCCCTGCGTATCACGCATCACCTTTGAGCAGCCACCTTACCCCACTACAGTTGCGGACATCCCTTTTGACTTTGATTTCGTTCTTGTTTTGTTTTCGGTTTTTTGGATTTTTAATTCGTTTTACGCGTATCACATGTACAGGTAACGCGTCCGAAATCATTCCCTCGTTCATCCGTCCCTTGCACAGTCCACCGCTTGACAACGATCTGTTCGCAAATATATCGCACACGGTGTACACAATTCATTTAGATAAAACGAAAAATACACTAGTAATAAAAACATGAAATAAATATGCTCACTTTTTTTTTATCGAGTTCGTTATGTTCTGTACACACTTTTTACCTACTATGTTTGCAGATGGTGTGTTTATTTATTTATTTATTTTTTATTTTTCAAGCGATTGGATTCAACTTTTTTCCTCGGTCTTTCCGTCCTCGTCCTCGTACGGAACAAAAACGATCGGGACCCGTTTTAGATCAGATGTCGTAACGATACTTAATGTTATTCGAAACGAAACTGCCGACCGACGTTGCGAGTTGTAATTTTCAACGATTTTAAAACGACGGACAAACGTAATTCAAGCGATATCTACCACAGCGTCGATAACACAATTTTAGCCTACGCGTTTTTTTTAGTATCGCGGACTGTTGGACGTAAAATGGCTAAGAGTTAATGAAAATACAAAAACAGGTCCAATGACAAGATACGGATCATGGATCCGGTTACTATATTCTTTAGGTTCCGTTCATCTCCGTACGATTCAGAAAGGAATAATTAGATTGAACGCAATAATAAATCACCACTTCGGGGAACGTTCCGCGAACGGGGTTCAGTTGTAGGTGTGGTCCTTTCAAACCACCGACGTAAATAAAAATGCCCGAAATATTTTTCGAGTGCAGTGAGAATAACGATTTGCGGTTTGAACTCCTCCGCGTCCGAATATCAAACGTTCAAAGTAGCTGAATAAAATCAAATTGTTGGATAATTAGCAAAAATTAAAATTGCCTAGACAGTTCGCAGCATTATTTCCTTAAATTTTCGATACATACATAATATATATATTCATTTTGGACGTTGTATATTACGTGAAAGACGTATGATTCTTGTTCTCAACTAAAACAATATTTATTTTTTTTTCATAACTATTATCGCTATTGTCACCGGTGTAAGCTGCGTTTACTGTAAGAACACAAGTTATAGGCAGTTATAAGTCTTAAGTTCCGTTGATTGGTTAATTAATTTTACAAAACTAGAATTAGTCGTGCAAGAAAAGCAAAACCACGTTATAATCCCGTTTATTCTATACCGCTGAGAACACGCGTCCATAATATAACGTTTGTATTGCGTAATTTTTGTTTTATGTAATAGCAAATACTGTTCGATGCGTTTTCGCTGGTTAATGCCTGCGCATACGGTAAATTATTTTATAATTGAGCATTTACATAAAATTAAAGCGCTCGGTAAAATATTACTACATATTATTACCGTTACCTGCCCAAAATGTTCTAGACGACTTAAGAAACTAGGGACGTCTTTTGTTATGCGTAATAGAACTTTGACCTAATCAAATTTGAATTTCAACCAGACCGCAATGGTAACTATTTTGATAAATGACGGTGTTCATTAAAGTCTCATTTGTATAACAATGGACACTTTCGGTCGCACTCCTGAGGGGAATTCCAGCGTTCGTGAAGGCTCAACAGGCTACGGAGCTTAAGGGTTCACTATGCACTTTATATACGTACGACTATATACATTTATATATCTTTATGTAAACGAGTACATGCGTATAACGGGTGAGGGTAAATATTTCGCTTACAATAGCCGATATCAAAACTGGTACCTAGTCCTCATAGTCCTACCGCGGTGACCGTGCGAAATCGCGATATCAAAAGTTCACTTTCCTCCACGTAATATTGTCTATTTTCAAGATTATACATATAAACGACCGTTTTCACCGAAATGAATCTGTCTATAACATACGTCCTCTTTTTCTTGCACACACACTAGTTTTCTGTCCCGTATACACCACCAGAATTAAAATGTTCCCTTCGGAAACGAACGGTATCGGTTTTTGTTGCATTTCCACTGTTTCGGCAAACGATCTGGAGTCGCGGGATACTGAAAATACCCAAAAAACCAACGTAATATTATAGCATTTATTCGACGGAAGTGCTCGAAACAAACTATACGCGTACCGTACGCTTCGGCAGGATTCGGGTTTTAGCATCTATCAATCGGTTATTATGTTAATTGCTGTGCACGTAAGTAGCGCCTATCAGTGTGAATGTGCTAATGAGTATTGGTCTCCGACGGGAAAATTTATAATCTTCAGCGGGATATCAGCAGCAGAAGCGGTGCGTGGACTACGATGCGATTCCATAACCGTGACGAACGCATGCACACGCGGGTTCGCCTCGGTAAATGTTTAACAATACACAAAATGCTCATCATATATTGTTTTCGACTAAATATTTTTCAATGTTAAAAACTACGACGATGGTATTATAAGAAAACCTCTTAAATATATTATCTCATATTCACGTTATTATTGTATATATACGTACTGCTATTACTACTACTTCAACTGCTACTAAATTACTACTGCTAATACTTTTGTTTGCAAAGTTATACAAAAAGTTCTTATTTTATTGCTCTAGGGGAATAAAAAACCTCTAGTTAATGGCTTAGAATATAAACGTATAGTGTTTAAATATATATATATAACACGGTTGGCCTTGAACTGTTAAAGAAGTGATAGAGGCCGAGTAAAATGTACGATAAACAATTCCACAATAGTTATGGAATAGCCCAAGTTTTTCCGAACTGTATGAAAACTGTGAACAGTGTTTTTTTTTTTTTTTTTTGATTTATTACTGTTACTAATAATAAATGTATATTATATATTTTTTTTTTTTTGGTATTCCAAGCTTTTTATTTTAACGTTTATGTTAATAAAATAAAATGTACCATAAATATATGTATATAAATTTAAAATATTATTACAGTTTTTCCTGTGCACAATAACAATATATTATTTTAATTCAATCGCATACGTTAAATGTATTGTTCATGAAACAACTCTATATGATCCTCCTATTATTATAATCCGATCGGTGAAATTCGTTGCGATTTAAATCATAATACAAAAGCTCTCCGTTTCCATCTAATTTAAACAGTCGGTTATATGAACAGCGATTATCCACCTATGCTACTCCATACAATAGGTATACGTCACACAACAAAATACTGTACAACGTAAGCAGCGAAACGATACACAACGAGATGATGAGATAAAAGACCGACTGTAACTCTTTTATTATTTCAATTTCAGACGCTTTATAACTAAATTATCGTCCTCGATGTACACTATCATCATAGTGTGGCAACACGTTTTAATGTGATAATAACTACATGATGTTGACGAGTATTTACAATTCAGAGCATTTAAATTTTATCAACGATTCAATTTTTCTATTTTTTTTATTTATTTATATATTTATTTTTTTTGTTAACTTTTGGAGAAAAAAAATGTGCTATTAATCACACTTACTTTCGAATGATAAATATGGCAATTGGAAAAACCTCGTGGGATACTCTGTTATCAGATGGTTGTTTTTATCATCTTTATAATTCCTATTTTTACCAAGTTTTCATCCTAACGTAATAGATCACACAACGTTTCTTTATTGCAAATTTCCATTCTGCAGCATAATTATCAAGTTCACACCGTAACACTAGTCCTAATGATTGCCCATTGAATGATTTCTATTATTTTATCTTCATGTGTAATTTTTTTGATTTATATTAGTCTAAGATAAAAATAATTAAGTACACATTTTTAATTATTTTTATCTGAGACTACAAGAAATCAAATAAATCACACAAGAAGATAAAATAATATTTTAAATTTGAATAATTACAAAAATATTGATCCAAATTTTGATTATGTAACGTTAAAAAATGCCTGAATATTAACTGAATAATTATTTGAGTAATAATGGATGTAGCCCATAAAAAAAAAAAAAAAAAAAAAAACAAAAGTCGATATGGCCGCAGAATACTCGCTTTGAGATTGAAAAAAACTCTACATTTTAGAATATATAATCGTACACGTACATTTTCCATAAATCAGTATACTTGTATAATCGAATTCAAGTTTTGAGCACAAAAAAATAGTGATCATGCTTAAAAAAGCATCGTGTATTTACGTATTGACTTTTGATTGAAATATATATTCGTGTTGCAGTTCCTTCGGCGGGAGGCCTCTGAAATCCGTAGTTTCTGTCGTTTTTTGTTAATCCAATGTGTTGCAGACAAATATATACCGTTCAACCATAAGGGATGCATACGTAATAATACTTCGATACTTGTTATATGTACGATTGCCGGACACTGCATGTAAACGCGATCCGTGAACAATTATAAGGACACACGAAACGCAGTTTACGACATATACTCGTGTATGCGTTAAAACCTGCGACGAATGATTGCCGATTTCGGTGCCGTAAATGACATCCGGTCCGAATCCGAGCCCGTCGGCCTCAAACGACGGCAACGACACACTCCGGTATAATTGTGATGCAAAAAATTAAATTAAACAATAGACCGAAACCAGGGGGGGGGGGCAAGTTATAATTTTACAAAATATTATAACAAAAAGAAAACAACAATTTTTACAACACAAATTCAAGTTGTCTATTTTTAAAATTGGCAAAACTATCAATAATATGATCCATTTAATCTAGAATATCTACTTTTCGATGTAGGTACTACATACTTCACGATATCGTATGTTATACATTAATTAGACATAATGCTGATAGTCTATTTTTAGTCATCATTGAACGAAGCCAGGTTTTTAGTCTCCAAAGTGTGGAGAAATTCCTTTAAACCGTCATACCTCTATGGCTCTATCTACATACTTGTGCGTTTCGTATGATATATGATAGTCCATATTATAATATGCATTTTTTGTTAACAATATAAATTTTTTTATAAATACGGTACGGGCTTTGGGATGCCGTGGCACCTAGGGACCCCACCTGGAGCTACCCCTGACCGAAACCCGTACAGTTAGTTAAGGATTCCATAATTTGTCGACGAGACAACCAGCATTTTGTGTTATATCAATAGAAATAATGACGACCAATTAATACACGTGGCTACGGGGACGTATTCAGTGCACGCACGTGTAATAACCAAACCGATTACACATGCAATTCACGAAACTATCACGATTCAAATGCTCAGGCGTTATATTCAATATATATTGTTATTATTATTATTTTTACCATTGTTATTATGATCGACGAGGTGCAGAGCGACAGCATTTGGTACGTAATGCGATATCAAGATCGCATTGATTGTTATTAATCACGCCAGGTGTGAAATTTATTTTTACGTGTTATACTCAAACAAACACATTACTACGACTTTATTAATTAATTTTATTAAAAAATTGCATTGCTAATGTACATGCATTTTCACGGAACTAGAAAAAAATAACTAGGAGCGAAAAACAAAGTATGAGTTTTTATTTCCGTATTTTCAATAATCCATTCGAGTACACTAAAAAATGTACACTCGTAAGTCGAAATGAAAAATTTGATATAATATACACGTGAAGCCATGGAAGGCATGGGATGATTACGCATAGGTATACCCGAAATATTACTGCAATATAAAAGCATAACATTTTCTTCAAAGGAATACATTTTAATCATTAAATTATATATTTCCATAATTATATAATGCGTTACAAGCCAAAGCCCAAATTCCCTGCATAATATGATCAATGATTTCTTAAAACAAAACACGTATGCAAGCTAACGAAGTAAAATCACGCGCACCGAAACGGAATTTAAACAATTAATCCTTTAGGACTAATAGAATATTATAACGTTACATTTCTTAGTTATTCGTAGGATTCTAATTATAAAGAAAAAAAAAAACAATTAACCGAGCGCAACTTACACATAAAAATTATGCTAATGCGGAACAAATATACGTCCGTCGCTGTGTTCAAAACGGTTTCTTCGTTTTTTAGATTTCATAAATCGTAGCGACAAACGGAAACGCACAAGCGCGCATTGAAACGTCATCGTTGTATTAAAATCGTACACCTCGGTGATGTACGGGTATTTTTCACGTTCGTTTTAATTTGACAATTACGAAAGGAATTTATGAACGCTCGTTGACATTTGCATAACACCTATTAATCGTCTAGAAACTTTTTTTTTTCCTGACTCGTGTAACATTACACGATATACGGTTGGCCGTGCTTCGGCGTGCCCAGGCATTATCGTCGGTTGCGGTCGTGGGTAATAATAAAAAAAATTTAAAAAAAAAACAGCGCTTCGCGTATTACACCGTACACGTAACGATAACAATAATATATAGCGTACCTGCCCCGTTTGCGATGTACGCACACAGCCCCGTGCACACAAAAAAATTACAAAAGCCGACTGTGTCCATTAACGCATGCGGAATTAATAACGAAATGTCATGGGGGTGTCCGCCGATATTTTAATAATGTTAAAACGGTCCCATGGTCATCGTGACATTTTGTAGACGTAAACATAACTCTGAAAAACCCCTTTCCCCGTCCACGTACGCACTTATACGTATTATACATGCGCATACGACCACCACCATCAGGCTAGGGGATGGGACCTCTGACCAACGCCACTATATCGTCGTCGGCGTTGCAATAGAACCGGGTGCGCTGTTTCCACTCTCCGGCGCACGATCGCCATCGCTTCGCACGCACCACCGATCGTTTATGCACGCGCAATTCACGGGTTAGAGCTTTCGGTCCACTTCATTTCGCTGTCCCCCACCCCAATAGCCGTTCGTTTATTGCAAAATTGATTTATAACCTATGCATATCAACAGTATCCCTTTCGTACACGTACGTATATACACGTACCCCCTTCTCCGTAGACCATTTCACCCCCGACCGTAGTCTTCATTCTACGGGTCGGAATAACATATATTACGCACAAGCACACTCGCGGCATGGTTTATATATAAATCATGTGTATCAAATACACACGGTCATTCGGTGAATTTTCCGAGTAGCTATTGGGAGTATCAACAGTTATTTTTTACGGTAATTATTGTCTATACCTGTAGTAAGGCATTATTAACAATATTATTGTAGTTTTCTATTAAATGTTCTGTAGCTGGTTGATACCCGTGTGCTAAGGTGGTCAAAGTTATTGATTTACTGCAATGCACAGCGATGACGGTATTCAAGAAGATCCACGACGATGATAATATCTTGTCAAGCTTAATAGTTTTTTTTTTTTTTCTGAAAGCTCTAATAATAATGTATAAAAAAGAAAAAACCAATTTTGCGTTTATGCTGCGATTCGAGTCCGAGAAACGTTTTAGAGTTGTAGTACACGATAATAACGTGTATATATATATATATATGAAATATATAATACATAAAGGTAAAATACATCACAGATCGCAAAAGAATATGCAACGATAAAATATTTTACAAAACCTTAAAAATAAATTTTAATTTATTAAGTCTTAAAATATTTGTTCGTATGTTATTAGTTCGTACATACAAATAGAAATAAGTATTATACATATATGTATATAACGACGAATAAAATAATTATTTTTAAAATTATAATAATTACATTTGAACCCTTTAAGGAAAAACTGGCAATTTTTTAAATAACTTTGAAGAAAATGAAATATTTCTGAAGATGTCATTTGTGTCATTTAACCACATATGGTTGCTCGATAAAAAAATTATGTTTTCTGAATCAGAAGTCAAATAAAATGTAAACGAAATCAGCAATGTACATGAACTTAAATTCGCAATTGAATGGTAAACATAATAGAACTACGTCAACAAACCTAACTACCTATTCAAATATTCACTATATAAATATACTTAAACGGTTTAAGTAACGAGTCAACAGTTGCACTATATTTTGTTACGAAAATATATGAATTATCAATATTATATACACTGTAGTACTCATTTTCGTTTTAATCGACGATTTTATCGACGAAAAAGTATCTAATATTGAAATTGAAATTAAATTAAATAAGTTTCAACATTTTATTTTTTAACTTGTATTTTATTTATATATTTTTTTTTCGTACAAGTTGATATCTAGATAAAATATAACAATGAAACTATTTTAAATTGAAAATAACGATAATGTAATTTAAATGTCAACACTATATATAAAAATTCAACATTCTGGATTCGATATTTTAAATAATAGCTAGAATAGCAATTAGAAAAATTTAACGAATTATGTGCTGCAGTAAAATTTGGAGATAATTTTTCTTTGACCCAAATAAAAAAAAAATCTTAACTCCTGAAGTGGAAACGATAAAAGAATGAAATTCTTTTAGCGTTTATTTTTCTCTCCCGAAAATTCCGGAAAAATTACAAACGTTAACTATGAAATCGTGCTTCGAACAAATTTTTCCCGTGGAATTTACTAAGCACTAAATTTAAGCATATTGCTTTTAATTAAATTATATTGAATAATAATTTTATAAATACATAGTATGATATTATCTAAATACAGATTAGTCTACTGTGTTTTATATTTATATTATTATACGTAGAAATGCGATGCATATTTTCTGTAATTAAATCACTTAACGTTATATTAATAAACACGCTCGTTTAATCATCGCTTTATTCGATATATTGTTTTTTTAACCGTATAACGATTTTTTTCAGTGGGAAATCTAACGCCAGCCGGATGTGACAATGTATCGAAGGTCGCGTTTGACCCTTTTCGGTAGGAGGTATGAGCCGCACTGACAAAGCTTTTGGCATCGTTTTTCAGGCGTTGTCTATATTTTTGGCTCGATTTTCGCTATCAGAAATTCGAGTATAGGTATTTTAAAATTGGATTTCTCCTCTAAAACAAAATACTATTCTTTCTTTCTCTGACTATCTCTCTCTCAGATAATGTTTTAGCGACCGAGCAAAAAAGAAAAAAAGAAAAATGTACTCATGGGCCAAACACTAGTTTCGATTGATTATTTGAACATAAATTATTGATCAACCGTGTACATAACATCCGTTGTAATATGAATATATGTATACATTTGTATTATAAGAGGATTTCAAAGGATATTTGGATATGCGGTTAGGAGTTACACGAAAGTTCGATTAAGTATACATAATGCCTGAGTGTTTATCAATATATATATTAAACTGTAACATATTTATTCGACATAAATATTCTATATTTATTCATAAGCAGGACATCGGCATGTCCGCATCGAAAACGTAAAAACTTCACAACATATATAATGTAATACTACACTCTATTAAATATTATTAAAAACTAAGCATTATTAATATTGAACAGAATATGAAAAAATATATATTTAATTATGTTGTTTATGTAAATAGGACCAATCGTTTTATTTTAATAATTAATCAAATATAATAATAAATATAATTGAAATAAAAATAATTGGGTATACCACGTATACGCGTATATTATAGGTAAAACACCATTTTGTCGGATGTATATTAAAATAATTATTACGGAGAAATACTTTGCGCAATATCAACACATGTATATTATACAAAACATAAAATGCTTTATCGAGCCTTTTCTTTATTACAATAATACTACCACGGTGAAATTGCGTGTCCACGTCGTGTCCCTCATGACACATGCAATTATACAAAGGAATGCCAAGCTACTAATTTAACCAGTTTATTTAGTTTTCCACCTCATTAAAGGAAAAAGTATTTATGTGCGAGAGACATGGAGGGGGGTTTATTATTATTATTTTTTTTTGTCAAAAACGTCAAAATAAATAATTGATAATAATATGAACAATACCTCTATTTAACGAAAAAAGTAATGAAAAAAGATAGGCATATAAATACAAAAGCCTACTATTTCCTGTAAAGATCATCCCTAAATGACGTTCACAAATGTGTACTTTTAACGATTATTTAATATTTTTTCGTTCATTGACTTGTAAAAAAAAATACTTTGATTTTGTTTGGTAAAAAAAAAAAAAAAAAAATTAACTGATTAATTACTGATTCGTAGTATGTTTCACCGATCGGCAGCATTAAAAATTTGGTTTAGAACGTACACAAACAAATATTATTCATTTCGGTGTGAAGGTCTAATTTATATACCTTTTTTTTCTTTTTTTTTTTCTACCATAACAAAGTATTATTGTGTTATAATATCGTAGTTATGTAATATTATAAACCGATTTTACCATCCATAAACTTTGGTGCATATTTTATTCGTACCTCAATGAAAAAAAAAAAAAAAAATGAAATATCTCTCACTTTCCTGTGCCAACATTGAAGATTCGGTTATTTCGATTATTTATTTTTACTACTTCGTTCATTTATTCACCTCCCTTCGATGTTTGAGCGTCTTTCGAGAGATTTTTCCCCCAAACTTTTTCATGGTATTAATCAGTTGCGCGCAGAATGTATTGTTGACTTGTTGAACTTGAAATATATATATATATATATATGTATCGAAAGTAGTTTACACATAACTCACACCTATATTGGCTGAATACTACCGTGCAGTGTATTGCATTCGGTATCGTAAACTCTGAAGTATCTGCTGCGCAATACCTGCAGAGTAATGATCCGAGAAATCGTCTCGATTTTTTATTAAAAACAAGTGCTGTACGCACATATTACGTGTAGGCATTTTACGCGTACGTGTATGTTTGTTTCGCCCATTCACAGTCGCTCTCTGACCCTTTTCTTAATAAAACATTGCTACCCAATATAAAATATGAATAATTTTTCTTCGATAAAAATAAATGAACACTTTTTATTTGCATTTTACACGATAATACACCGATACACACATACAAATAATCATATACATATATAATTGAATATCATTATCGCGCTTTATTAAAATCATAAAAACGGTGATAATTTATTCATTAGTCAATTGAAAAAATATTATATTGATAATATGTATACGACGTATACACAAAAAAATTATCAATGATCTAAGCTTTTGTGACATTTGTATGACATTGCATACAATTAAACATGAAAACAGTAAACACTATATTAATGACATCTTTATGGAGAATAATAAGCAGTAGAACATAATTAAACTTTAAAATCAGATAATTGACTGTGAAACGTACTGCGACCTTAATAATTTATCTGTTCTTTTTATCTATTTCCGTCAATATACAAGGACTTCTTCGCTTTATATTTCACTCTTAAAGTTATTCATTCACCCTTTCACCTTAAATGAAAAATGCACGACCGGAGTGTAAAAAACGTGACAAGTGGACGTTACTCATTAAATACCGGTATTTGCTCTTTTTTTTGTTCCTAAACACAAAGGCTATATTTTGTTTGCGGATCTCTTAATTTCACCAAGTGCGACTTTTTTGCTTCAACGGTGCATTCAAATAACAGTCCATTTTTTCGCTCTTCTTGTTATCTTTCTTTGTATAATCAAATTAGTGAAAGTTATTTTACGTAACGCACCAGTACACTTTTCGCATTTGGTTTTGTGGTTATGAAAAACTTCATTTTTTTCCCCCCCGACCTAAAAGAATAAGTTTACTTTGACAATTTGGTGTATATATATTTTTCAATGTTTTGTTGAAACTTTTACATTTAAGATTTTTATCTAAATCTCAAAAAAAAATAAGCTTTATTCGGATTTATTTTTATAAAACCTGAGACACATGACGTTAAAAGTTGGCTACAACTTTCGAAATATATTATTGTTGAACAATTTTTGTATTAGCAATTTTCGTTTAACCTTTTTATATCGTATTGAACCAGAAACATGTACGGTTTTGACATTAAGTCTGTCAAATTGTACTGCACTATAAAATGTATACTACGATTTATTTAAATAACTTCATAACATTCAGTCATACATGCAGTGGATGACTGTAATAAATAATTAATCGAAGTGTCTAAATGTTCGCTACGATATAATGGAGAAATCACCGAGCTGATCGATCCAACAATTAAATACTCAACATACAGTGTTTGTGAAACAATTAAAATATTGATGACAAGTACACAAAATGTGTAATGGCACGGACGCGCACTCGTTTAAAAATAGTTTGCATTAGAATTCAAAACCTATTTAAACCGAACAAAGCACATGATAAATACTATTTAGTGCAGTACAAAAGTAAATACATATTATTTAAACACGGAATTCTAGGACATAATTTATAATTGCAATTTACGCACGGACATACGTGGCATTTAATGGGTTTTAATTCAATACGATCCGATGGAAAAAATCGATTAACTTTTACCGGTAAAAACATTTTAATCTACTTAAATTCTGCGTATAATAACTTTAATTAAATAAATTCGGTAATTATACAACTTTTTTTTTTTTTTTACATTATCTTAGTACTTGATTATTTGTTCCAAAGAATGAACGATAAAACTGCGGTGGTATTGTAATAATTATTTTAACGCGTAATTATTATTTTTTTTACTTATCTACGTTTATTTAGTTAATAGAAAATTTGAAAGTTAACGAATATATTTAATAAAACTCTTGGAAAAACTTAGTTGTTAAATTAAAATTATTTATAATTTCCAAACAATTTTTGTACTTAGGATTCGAAAAAAAAAGATAAAATATTGTTTATCAATACTACATGATTTGTAAACATATGAGTCGGATAAAAAAATAAATAATACTTGAATATAAAAGATTTAAATGAATAATTTTACACCCTCCGATTTCAGCTAATTTTAATTAGTAAATAAAAATCCAATATATATATATTGTATCTAATTTTGATATTAAGTACCTTATTTTTTCAAACGCATTAGTAAAAACTATACATACATTGAAATAATATTTGTAATTTGTTTCAGTATCGTTTTCTTATATTTTACTTTTTGCTGCTGCATATACTAATATAAAATTTTAAACTTTTGTTTCGATTGCATCCAAATGGATGCAACTGTTACTTTTTTATTTAAAATTTGTGTAGTTTGATTTGCGAGATGGAACATCTATTGTTTGCGGCAGTTTTATACGTTAGCATTTCAAATCGTTCCAAGACTGTGGTCATACATTATATATTTCTGTTACGTGTCTCTATATAAAGTACTGAATCCGAGTAGAAATGATCGAAGCGATCGCTTGTGTTTATAGGTCATTTCGTTGTACGTTCAATGTTGATAAATCGTCTGCTAGTGTATCATCACATAGGTGGTAAATGCCGGTTGCTCGATGTTTCGAACTCATAAATTGTACCTCGTTGATGTGTTAATGCTTCTACATCCTCCGTGTGTTTTGGATGTTGTTCCGTATCATATATTACATTAACATATATATATATGGTATATACATCCACTTTAGAGATGATACGTGAGGAGCTTGAAAATCGTTTTCATACGAATGTGAGATTGTCGTGTGTTATTTTTTTTTCCTTGAGTCTCATCAGTTTTTCTGGATCTTAAATGGTTAGACAACAGTTGATTTTAGTCGAAGCTTCGTGGTGATATGCACACGAATTTAAATTTTACACTGGAAATCTGATAATAACGCAAATGTGTAGTATTACGACAAGAATACTTTTTGAAATATTTCAAACATGTTATTGAAGGCTAAAATTAATATTATGATAAACGTGCAATCAGATATAATAGTTATAATAGTTATAATAGTTATAATTTAATAGTGCATAGTATTTAATAACTTTAATGAGAAAAATATAGTACCCGTACGAATATACGTACTTTCATCTTATTTTTTGAAAATGTTTAGCATATTATGTTATAAATAGTATTGTGTGCAATTCGTTTGCGTATCATATGTATAATATACTTACAATAATAACTTGATGACTAATGATTACTGCGCTTAAGATTTTATTCATGATACATTTTACGTTATACTATTATGCAAATTTATAAATAACACGAATGAACGGAAAAATTATGTCGACCGTACTCGCGTGCAATAGATAATACGTAATTGTTGTACGGATAGAGGGCGTTAAGTTTAGGTTCATTCTTAGACATTTTCATAGACCCATACGATATTTATATGGTTAAATAAGATAAAATATAAATTTTTAAGTCCGAAAGTGTATCGAAGTAATGATTTCGATTGCAGTACAGCATACCACTACAACATTAGTTACGACTATTGTAATCAATTTCCCCAACAATTTATTCTATAACTATTTTTTTTTCAATATAGATACGTTGGGGATGTTTTTTATTTATAAACGATCGAAAAAAAATATACACTGGAGCATATGTATGAGTTTAACATTTCCTTATGAATTCAAAAAATCAACAAATGGACGTTGTAATGTTTTAATAGCAATTGTTTTATTTTGGCCATATTATATTCAGTAATAAAATTAATTTTTTGGTTGGTACTCTAATTTTAACGCTGAGTAAATATTAAAAGTTAATATTAATCAATCGTTAAATCATAATCTAAAAAATACCATTTTCATTTAGCAATAAGGATAACACATTAAAAACAACGGACAATACTTCAAGCCTGCATCTACAAATTTAAAAGAGAGACCCAACGCTTTGGTTTTATATACATGGCGGATATGCACTATTTTTTTACACTAGCAGAATCATTTTGAAAATCAAAAGACACTTATGATCACAAAATACCATCGAATTTTTTTTTTTTTCAAGCATTACTTAAAGAATATAAAAAAAATAAAAAATAATAATAATAATAATAATATAATAATATTATAAAATACCAGAAAATGTGTGATCAAAGTACATTATAAAAAGTATTCGTTGACAAAATGTTAAAAAGTGCAATGTGATGTTCAGTCATATAAACAACGAATTATGTAATTTTTGACGTAAGTAACTTTATAATTTGGGTTTGATCTACCTTCGTTACGAGCAAGTGATCGTGTAATGAGAAGCAAAAGTCATCTAATGCACCGTACACTTTCCAGTGGAAACATTACATTACGATAGTGAATTTCTAACCTCCTTTGTCCAATATTTACCAATGACGATCAAGACTGTGGAAGTCGGATCAATGATAACTATCGGAAATGGAATGGAATATTCGTTTGTTCGTACATAAATCTGTGTATATTCCCACTACTTTGGGTCATGTCCGTGACGGGTTTCACTCCGGTAAAAAATGTATTATCTTATGAATTTTAAACGCGTTGCTTCACAATTTTCCGAACCGGGCTCAGAGGGGATTTCCGTACCGGATCCGGGCCACAAAAATATTGTTCTGGAGTCTAGAAATATAGACAGTTCACTTCCTGTGTTCCCGGACGGGTTTGCGACGGATCGAGCATATGTCTTGCATGATGGCAAAAAAGTATATCGATCACGAATGATGATAAAATGATAATTTTACCGAGCAACAGAGAGGATGTTCTGATTTAAGATTGATCATTAAGTATCAGTTAGGTTAGTTAGGTTACGAACTAACTAACTAAATTAGTTAGTTCGTATATTTATTAGGATAATGTTATGCAGACTGATTTAGTATTTGTAATGGAAATTTAAAAACAAAATTAAAACCAGTAATTTAAAGACTAGTATTGAATTGAATCCAATGTCGAAATGTACTACGACTGTAAGAGTTAGCTTCGGCAGAAAATATGAAAACAAAAAAAAAAACGAATTTCTCAAAAAAAATAATTTTGACAATAACGAATTATAAACTTTATTACTACTTTTTATTGCCCTAATAAATTTCATTTGTATTTAAATAAAAATATAATTTAAACTCACGCGAAGGTATTGTTACTCTTGTTGTACGCAAACAGGTCGGACATACCATCTGTTTTTGAAATGCAGGTACACGTTACGTGGCACAACGTATACCAAATATTGTCATTTCATGATTTGATAACATTATGTTTCAGTCTATTAATTCAAATATTACCTACAACCCGCGGTGTTGATGGTACGAAAAGTAAATTTGCTATGTCACCTTTATGATGAACAGAGATAAAAAATCAACGTGAGTAACCCTCTTAAGTCTTAATATGTTATTATAAGACCTGTAGAGTTTTACAGTGTTTCAATGTTGAACGAAGCTTATAAAATTAATTTTATTAGAATTTCAAAATCTCTTTGTTAGTCAAACAAAATACTTCGATATTTATAATACGAGTTGAATAAATAATACTGATAAATTAAGATTCTTATACCAATCAGATAATATCGTTAATTATTAATTTTTTATTTTCGCAACCGTTGAGAAACACAAAAAATATCTATTTAATATATTTTTATATTATTTTGGATTACGTGTTTAATAAAAACGTCGAATGCATTCATGAAAGTACAAAAGATGAAAATATTTTTAACGGAATAATTTTTTGTATATCTATGCAATTTTTTTTTTTTTCAAACATACATAATACTATACATTAATGCGTTTCGTTGTGTATTAATTATAACTAATTATTACAATTTGTTTGCCATATATCTGAACACGATTTTAAATTTATATGATTGCACAACAATTATTTATTTTTATGTTTAAATTAATGAGTTGAATCGAAATATCGTCTGCTGATAAATTGTCTCCATTAATATTTTACAATAATTGGTATTTATTTTATTTTAATCTTTAATTGAAAACAATTAACAACTTAACACATATTTTCAACAGCTGCTATATAATAGAAATAATGGAAATATTTTTGATAAAATTCTCGTTATTTAAATTAAAACAAAAAATGAATTGAGTTGCATAAATATTATTTTAAAGTCAGTTATAGTTTCTTGTCCATAAATTAGTTTTATTATGCATTTTATGTTCAAAGTTTTAACGACAAAAGAGCAGTTAAAGAATAAGAGAAATACGATTATGTACGCAAAAAAAAAAAAAAAGAAAAAATGATATATGTATGGAAAAACGTTGAATAAGAAAAATTAATTTCAATAAATTTTCTCGTGTCTGAGAAGTGTTTAAAGATAACTTTTATACAGATAGCGATCCATCGTATTTATAGACGTTTTGGTCGGTGATTGTGTATATTAATGGTGCTTTATGGAAAACACATAAAGCTAATATTGACCTTTATTTTCTAATTTTGAAATATAATATTTACATTCTTCACAAATTGAAATCAAACTTACAAATTTTACTGAAATTATATAATTTAAGACTAAGAAAACTAAGAAGGAAGGATATTTAGGGCCAATTGGGAAATCATAACCATAAACCAAAAATAAAAGTTATTTTTATATTTTTATCTGTAAGATATGCTATATGAATTATTTAATTATTTCTAAAAATTATTCAAATATATATATAATAATATCTCGGTACAATTAAGAGTATTAAATAATTTTGTTTTTATTTTTCTGTAAGAAAATATTTCTAATCACTGCACGTGTCACGTATTGTATTTCAAAATGTTAATATAACATTGATTTAAAACATGTTTATTAAACGTATTATAAAACACTATAATAGAATATTAACCTTAAATGATGTACAATATGTGTGATAGAAATATTTTATATTAAGTAGAAATACACAATATATATATCAGTACACATAATAAATAAATGTGATATGGAAAGATAACATGAATATAAATACAAAAACAATTAGAAAAGAAGCCATCAAATATTGCCACTTGAAATAGATGATTTAAAAATTCTGATTTTTTTTATTTGAACAAGTTTCGTTTTAAATTGTTTTTTATTTGTTTTTTGTTGTAGTAGATCTCTGCATCGTTTGCATATTAAGCGTTTAGAAAGATTCTATCTGAACGAAATGGAAGAGACGAAAGGTTTTTCTTGGGATAAGAATAACTAAAAATTAATTTGCGCACAATTGAAACACCACGAAAAACGGGTTTATGAATTATTTAAAGGTTTCGTACGGATTGATGTAATAATACGATGTACCGTTTCGAGTTAGTTTCGAGTTAATCGCATGCATGGTTTTCAACACGAAAATATTGTTACAATGTCCGGATGAAAGGGAAACGTTTCAACGAATGTGTTTTCCTCCGATAGACGATTTCATTGTTTTTATATCGACTCACGCGAATATCGAAAGACGCCGAAACACTGTTAAACGGGATAAAAGTAATTGTTCAACAACCGTACAAGAAGAAGATCAATTGTTTCAGGTAGGCATGCGCTGGGAGCATAGGCATATCTAAAAAAAATTCTCAGGTACGGTCAATAAAATTTTTTATTAAGAAAATTGAAATTTTTATTAAGGATACGAAGACAAAAAGTGACTTATACACAATTCATTACCTCGATAACGTACATATTTACTAATTTTAGTTACTGTAGTAGCTATAGCTAGTAAATAATATACTCAGTTACTTCAAAAAAATAAAAGGTCTATAACATAACATAAATAATATGGATAATAAATATTATTGGTTAGTTTTTATTTCAGGCATATTATATACATATATATATTTATAATATTATTAAGTTCTGTTTTAGTTGATTATTCTCTTTACTTTTTAGTAATTATTTCTAATGATATAACCATAAATTTAAAACGAAGCTGAATTTTGCTGGTCTGGTCATTGCCACAGTGGCCATAGAGGTAAACACGCCTATGACCGGGAGGACGACCCCGTACGTACACTGTTCTACAACGAACGGTTCGCGAGTTATGGACGTAATTGCACGTTATTGCATGATAATAAAATATTGTTGCCGTTCGCAGGTACGTTCGTGGATCCGAATCGCTTTACCCGGTCAAAAAATATCGGAACAAGTTTGGGAGAATCGAAAACGTTTTCCGCTCGCACCTTTACCAACCGTTCGTAGTCGGCGATCGCGTTCAAGACGCGTGTGCCGTTCACCAGAATTCCGTAAACCGTGTCTAAACTATGTGCCACAGTCTGTGTTAGACTTCAAGACGCGTTTATAATAATGTATACCTATAGCACTACACGTGCATCGCGATAAATAGGGTACACTTGCGCGCAACGGTCGCGTCACTCGTAAATCCGAAAGTTTCGCAATAGTTTGCGTTGTACTCACGCGCACTTATGCACTTTTCGTAACTCTTTAGGTGTATTTCCCGTGGCAGTAGTAACATTTTTTCGTGGTTTTTTTTTTTTTTTTCAGACGGGAACAGCGTTTTTTTTTTTTTTTTTCTTCGCACCAACGGTTTCAAATAATTCGTATACCATTCGTTTCCGATGGTTGCATTAAAATAGCTCCAATATCAAGTGAAAAATAAATATACGTACGCACAACTCGGTTCCATCGTTTTCTCGTTTTCTTCGTCAGAAATACTAATTAGATTCTTATTGTTTCACGACTTTCAGGCACGATTCGAACGATTTCGAAAACCGAGATCCTGATCCCAACGATGGAATCCCGGACGATGATGTAAAAGGAAACGGTGTTCCCGTTCGAAAAACTAAAGTAGACGTTGTGCTGCTGAACGCCAGGACACTAATGAACCGGTAAAGTCTATCGCACATGTACGAATCAGAATTCGAAAAATTGCGTGTTTCGTGCACAGAAAACAAGTGAGCATGCGTTTTAATAGCAACCCCGTGCACACGGGTGTACGCGCGTGCACATGCGAACGCAATGTTCTGCTTTCCTGTATTATTTTTATGCACTTTCGCGCAGACCTTTCAAGTTTTACAGGGACGCGAGACGGGTTCGTGACATTTGCAGCTGTTGCTGTTACGAATTGCGTCCACTCGGATTAAAAGCGCAACAGATCGTGCGCGGGGACAAAGGGATGGTGAGCAGACGGGTAATGCGAGCACACGCAGTAGACAGTAACGGGATCTGTTCAAATTTGATTTCCGTCGAGACAACGAACAGTTCCGAGTACTTCGGATGTACAATACACATAAATACATATCGTATACACGTGCGCATTCGTCTTTGTCGATGATCGTCTCGTGAGAACAAGCGTTTAGCAAAATTGGTTTTGACCTTTTCCCGTCGTTTTTATTGTTACAAACACTTCTGGTCGCTTGTCGCTTAAACTTTTATAAAATCATTTCACGGTGATTATCGTAATCGAAACGTAAAAAAGTATAGCACCAACATCGAATATAAATAAAAACGAAATATTCTCTAGGACATTTGCACCGATTAATTTTCATTTATTTTTTTTCCAAAAGCTCTTTTATGGTAACAAAGAAATTAATGCTGCAATTCAATCAAAATTGTATTCCTTCAGCCCTTGCCAATATGGCATGTAATGAGATTTTAAATATAAATATTTTTTTTTTGTGTATCATATAATGTGAATCCATGAATTTTTAACTAACCTTTGATATCTGTTCGGGTTGAAAAAATTCCAACATATAATTACTTTGGTAACAGTTAAAATTAATATAACAATGTATTTTTTGAGCGTATAACAAAAAAATAAAAAAAACTAGTGAAATCACGTTGCATATACATTAATACCGATACCATATTTGAAAATAATATCAATGAGACATATAGACACCAATACTGTACCGTGATTACTTTCATGTTTATTCGTTGGATTATAAATTACTTAAATCTAAATAGTAGGTTCAAAAAGCATAATAATTATCATCAATTGTATTAATATTATTTAATAAAAGATAAAATGTAACTGAATTTTTTATATTTTTTTCTTGTAAATAGGTTTTTTTAGACACTAATTTAGTGTGTCATTCGAACATTTATTTTCTACTAAACTTGACAAATAAAACTACCCGTTTTTATTTGATTAAAAAACGCACAAATTTACAATACAATTTATTCTGTTGAAAAAACAAATTTATAAACATCTACTATTGAGTGTTTTATTTTAACAGCAACTGAACGGTTTTTTTTTTTTTTTTTATGAAAGGTTTTTTTTATGTGAGCTTGATTGTTGTCGGTTATATATTGTTATATATAACACGTTAACGTCAAATTCAGCCTATCCGTTTTTCAATGAAAAAAAAAAAAATTTAAAATAAATGTGTTAAGATAAAAGTGTTGAATCGACTATATGTGCACACATATTTACACGCATAATATATTATATATTATTGCCACCCGTTGTTAAACGAATTACAATAGATTTTGACAACGATTGCTGTAGAAGCATTTCTAGAAAGCGATGTACAGTTTTATACCTCCGTTTACTATTATTTTTTATATGCTATCTCCAATAATAACATAGTTTTTCAACAATAAGATTTTTCACACTTTAAACTAAATTACAATTTAATTTTAAAATGAGTTTTGAACTGCACGCATCGGAGAAATCCTCAAAGTTTCAATTTTAATCCAAAATTTTGTACATTTATTATAATTATTTAATTTAAAACCATGAAAATTGTTTTTTAGCTCCATATTTGTAGTTATTATATCCACGTGTTATATTTTAAGTTATTATATACATTATAACTGACCAAGATAAATAGCTACCTTAATATTCAAAATATATAACTTTTATGTACCTTTTATATATCATGTCATAAAGAGATGTACTTAAATCATATGATTCTCACTAAAAAAAAAAATTTATATTACCATCATTTAATTTTAGATTTATTAATAAAGTAGACATTTCTTAAAAAACGATTAAACATACTCAAATCCCAAATACTAATTATGATTTTGTAATGATAAATTATTATTAGGCAATTGAGAAAATTAAAAACTTGAATTTAATTTTTCCAAGGTGATTGTATTATTGACATTCAAAATACTATTATTTTTACAAAAAAAAAAATGTTATAAGCATGATTTGTAGATATATAGGCTGACAATTTTAATGATAATAAAAATAAAAAAATACGTAAATATTTACATTTTCTTCGAAGGAAATATTCTGTATACAATGGTTATACATGTCTGCGTAACCTTATCTACATTGTCTTTTGAAAAGAGTATCTAAGTATTCTGGGTTCATCTTTAAAAAAGTATAAATTTCCATGATATTTTCATCTCAAACGTCTACGCATTTGTGTTTTCGGTTTGAATCCCTTTGATGCATTTGAACGTACAAAATAGAATCATTCATACTCGATGTGTATCTTTATTAATACTTCCAGACCTGAGAGATAAAACCGTTTTATATAATCGACTACCTAATTTAATATTATCTGGTATCATGATACACAATATCTTGTGAAATATTTAATGTATACCAATTATTTTACGTTGTTGACAAAATCCAGTATAATAAATATTATGGTAGATGTCCCGTTGAACCTATATATATATATATATATATATATATATATTACATGTAGCTACTTAGCTTTAATTTCCCAACGTTAATTTAAATATTGTTAACCATTCATGATTCTTAAGTGTCCCCGGTCGCCCACACAATGAAACTATTACGCGATATTATGGTACATAATCAAGTCAATTACAACTGTAACAAACTGTAATCGCTATTGATCTAATGTCAGCTATAAATATTTCGCTTTATGACATCAACCTCGCCATGAGTTCTTGAATTAATACGAAAATGTCCAAAGAAAAAATAACCATTTCACTGTAGCGGAATCTGGTTATGTATCTGGTTGAATTTTTATTGTTAGTTTATAATCTCGGTTGTTTATTTTCGCATGATTCTATTACTTGCATGTTTCATCTGCGCTAGACAAAAAGATTCAATTCTTGAACAAACTGTATTGCAGCAATATGTTATTCTTATCAATGGTAGAAACATTGCATAAGTTCTTTAAATAATATCACTATACTAGTAAATTATTGAATTCGACTTCGTTCAGATGTTCCGAACGTAATAAGATGTCACACGCGCAGGTCGGAATTTTAGTTTTAAGAACTACGAGTGTACGGAATATATTTCGTTTGTATATTAACCATACGCCATCGTATGTTTTATACTTGGACTATGCGCAAAATATATCGTACATCATTAAATGTAAATGTTGTTGGTGCAGTGGGTTTGTAAGTGAACACAGGAATAGTTTGATAGTTCTAATTAAATACCCAGTAAAATCGAAACGAGCGATTGAAAAATATCCTATGGTTATAATATAAAACGTTATTGTTACGAAAAGTATACACAAAAAATAAACAACTGCAATAAAGTTTAATAGCACTTATTTTTCACTAGGTGGTTTGGCTTTAAATCTCAGATCCATTATCCAAATCCCTTATTAGCTGGATTAAATTGGTAAGTACTTTGAGGTTTATTTATTTATGCGGTGGAATATAAATAAGACGATGTTATACCCTTACGGAAAAAGTCAGGTAACCATTAATTGTTAGCAACAATGTGTTTTTAATAGACGAGTGCCTAAATAAGTTGACTCATTACTGAAAAAAATAAAATAAAAATAAATAAAAAAAACAGCAAACAAATAAAAATCCGAACGTAATTCGTAGGTATACGTTTTGCTCGTGCTATATACGCACATGGATTAGGGCCACTTGGGCGGGTTTTGTCAGTGGTATATTTTGTTATGTTAAATCTGAAAGTGACGTTTAATCGCTTTTTCAACCTACTCCGAATAAAACGCATTAACTGATAAACAAATCACATTTCGCATTAAAACCGTGCATACAAATTATGAATGCAAAACATAATTTTTTTATTTTTTGTTATTCCGTATTCCAACAGATAACTTAAAAAGAAAAAAATACGATGTACAAATAAGGATTTCAAATTGTTTCTTTTTCGAAGAAAATAAAATACAAATTAACCTAAAAAAATAAAACCGAGCATTTCTAAAATGTCAAAAGGCTAATAATTTCGATCAGCACGTCCTCGCATAATTTATACGGGTTTTATGTGATCCAACATTTATTTAGTATTTCTCTCCAAACGGCTTTTAGAAACCTTTCTAATTATGAGTTAGGTAGGTGTCTATCATGGTATAACATCAACATAAATCCTTCTGAAATGCTAATACATCCATGAAATATGTAAGATCAGTTTCTGTTCTATCTAGACAAATAAATTCCACGATAAATGATGCTGTAACAATTAATGATTTTATGAAACTATTTAGAGTTACGTATTAATTAATACATTAGTGAATTGGTGCTTTGCTATTTTAACAATATAAATAAGAATTCTAGACACGTAAATTAGTACTCTAATAATTCATGTAATTAGAATAAATCATATTTAACAATTCTATAACGTGGGGTGTATCAATACGCAAAAAAAAAAAAAAACAGGTATATCATTATTTTGCTAACTGTTAATTAATATTAGCGATTCATGCTAATCACTTGTATAAACTATTTCGATTTTAAATGATCATGTGTATATAATAAAATATATATCACACTGTATAAATAAAGCATCAAATAAAATCATATATATATATATATATATGAATACATGCAATAGAAAAACATTTTGCTTTATTTAGTTTGTTTTTTTTTTTTGTTTTTAAACAACAATCATAAATTACACCTACCTCCCTAGATTTTTTTTTTTTAAATACTTAAAAACGTGTGTCAAAAACACGACAGTTGATTGATTGATGTTTTTACTGTTTAAAAACGTCCATAACTATAAAATAACTAAAAACAAGTTATGTGCAATTCAAACTGTAAACTTCAGTTATTTTTTCCGTTTGATTGGTCAAATTTATGTGTCTAATCAGAATGTAACAAAATCGTTTTAAAAATATTAACTCTTTTAGTAAATACAGTACGCGTAATACAAAAACGCAACTGAATTTTAAAACAAATAACCCAAGTTTTTAAACTGCACAGCTATTGTTAACATAGTACATAACTCATTAAAACAAGGAATTCAAATTAAAAATGGATTTTGAATTGTTGTATACGTGTAAATGATTATGCTCATCCAATGCCGCAAAGGTAATATCGCATCTTTGTTGTACGTTATTTGCATATTTTATACTCGCTGATTCATAATGGAAATGCGTAATACATAATATTTAATTATTTCAACGGATTACACGTAAATGTAATTTAAATCGTCACCTATACTTATTGTTCAGCGGAAATGTATTTATTTCGATATGAGGCGCAATAAAATTCGGTACTATTCGTGGTGCGTTGGTTTTGTCGGGAACAACGTACCTGTAGATTTATGATTCGTAGAACTAAAACTGTCATACCGATATGTGGACAAACAGTTTTCAATGAATAAATCTCAATAATTTATCGTTTCGATTTCGACAAGAGTCTCTGGCACGAGTTTATTATACGGGGCCGTGTAATTATTCGTTTCCGACGATGAAACCCAAATATCGTCGAGACGTCGACCGTTTTGAACGTGTGAAACGCGTCAAGAGACGACGCGGCATGTAGCTGAGCAGTGATTTATAGATACGAGTGTCTCGCGTTCTTGCGGTACGCAAAGCCAGACGTCGATTGGACGAGACAAATCGTTCGGTGGTTTTTAACGATAACTTGTGTAATTATTACGCGGAACGTTACGGGAAACGTTTTTGAAAATAAAATACATACGTCATGTTTTTTCCGTCGGGAAAGAGCCGCGCGAGCACCGGGGAGAAAACGTATAAATAGCGCGGCGGGGCGGCGGTGCGCGCACGGCAGCTAACCGCGTGTAGTGGTGTGTCGGCGTAATAGACGGAATGGTCATTTTTGATGGATTTCAACTAGTTAATGTATATATACGCTGCGTTCGCGGTGCGTATGAGTTATGAGCACGGGATCGGACGAGGAATAAAAACGGAATAAAATCGATAAAAGTTCTGCGGAGCCGACGGTCGGTCGCCCGCCAAGCGTTGACCGAAACCGTGCGTTGTTACTACCGCAGGAACCGTTTCTCGTTCCTTTACCTCCAAGACGAGCGCGTGCGTGCGTAGCCTATACGAAACGTGTACGGTTACTGTCGCGGGTATGGAACAATTATTGGCGGGGGGTAGCACTCGTGGACATAATATAATACATGCAATTCGATAATTCTATAATATTATAAGTATTACCGTTAACCGTAAACATTTCTTGACGCTGTAAAGGAATAAACTTTCAACTAAAAGTTTAAAAAAAAAAAAAAATTGGTGCATTGGAAACTTTTTGTTTTAGAAAAATGAAAAAAAAAAATATTAAAAACGAAATTAAATCAAAAATCATAGAGGGAAATCTAATTTTCTTTCGATTTTTTTTTGTAAACATGTCGATACACGGTTGTTGTAGAAATAATAAAATTTTTATCGTTGCTCGACACATGATATTATAATTTTTTTTGTTCGTTCTGTTTCGTGACTTTTGAGGAGAAGGGGCATCGCTCTTATCAGCACCTCTTGGATCCGCGCGTGTACGGTTATGAACGTGGAAAGCGAGAACACGTTTGGAAAGATACGACGAGAAACAAAAAAAAAAAAAAATAGTCGCTCGATCGCGTCTTGTCGCACGCGTTACGCGCGTATTGCTGTTGCTACCGCAAATCGATCGACGGCTAAAGGGCCCGTTCGAAGGGCACGCGTAACCGGCGCGCGCTTATTGCTCGGGGCCCCGTACACGATACGACGGCGGTGTCCGGTATCGGTCGTGGGTACGTAAAAAGTGTGTGCAAAAGGGTCGGAGTGAACGCGTCCGTGGGGAGGGGGCGTCGACGGAGGGGCGAAATCGCCGCGTGCACTCGCACGACCGTGCCCCGAGTAGGGCGCGGTCACGGGGTTGGCAGCGGCGGCGGGGGGTGAGTGTTCGCATTAGTTATGGTTTTGACCTGCGGACACGGTTTGATTTATCTACGGTCCGAGGAGTTGATGGTCTGAAATATAATGCCGACGCGCGTCCGTCCGTCGCGGCTGCGGGTAATGGCCACCGGCCCCCCTCCCACCACTCACCAACGGGAAGGGTTACGGCGGACGGGAGGATCGTGTCCGTTTTTAATGGCGCAGTCGGTCGCGCGCCCGAAAGTACACACCGGTAACGGGCGGACGGGCGGATATCAAATCGCTCGGAACCGCCGCGCACGCACGTTACGCCGGCGGAACGCGATACAGCGGTCGCGGTACGTGCAATACCGCGGTATACGCGCGGCGGCGTCGATCGCGTGCCGCGTGCACCGTGCACGCCATACGCGCGTTTCGTACTAATAACAACAATAATAATAATAATAATAATAATGTAAAAGCGAATCGTCCGGAAACCCGTTGCGCGCCTCCCCGCGCCGCCGTCGGACACGCGGTCTTTCGCCCCAATAACACTCCGCCGGCTCTTTCCCGTGAAATGAATCATCATCTCCGCCGCGCACCAAAGACGACCAGTGGCGGCCATGGCGATAACAATAATAATGATAATGATAATAACGATATCGGTAAGATATATGACGCGAGCGCGTGCGGTAAAGTTTTTTTTTTTTTTTTTTTTTTTACCCCAGTCTTTTGTACGTTCGGGAACGGGACACGCGCCTTCGACCGCTGCGCACGTGCGCGACCCTGTGCCTGCTGCCCGTGACGTTGGCTTCAACAGTTTGCGAGAGCCTCCCGCGGAATTGTTGCTGGCCAACGACGACCGCAACACACCCGAAGACATTATACGCCCTTTTGACATACATACTCGACCCATTGACTACGTACGTCGTTCGCCACCGCGAAGTCAAAACTTTGGAATTCTTACTTTTAACCCACTCGATTTTCTAAAGAACTTGTAGTTTTAAATGAGTAGGTACCAACGTTAATATTATGTTTCATATTTTTCATGCTTTAAGCACTGAATAAATAGACCGTAGAGTCGACGGTTTAATTTCTGTAGATAATTTGTTAACATTTGTAAGAAACGCGTTTTCCAACGATTTGGTTTTATTTATTTTTCTCAATTTTAAAAGTTTTTCATAAACCATTATGTATCTTTCTTTTGATTTTTCAGGCAATAGATTTAGTGAAACAGCATTTGCCGTTTTAACCATGTATGGTACACTACAACTACTGTACTGATTATCATATTTCGTATTTATGCTTGTTTGCGCGATTCGCAGTCGAACCACCAATGGTTCGATTATGTGACGTACTATGGTCGTCTGCAACAAAAAAGAACACTTAACGAGGATAGTTAATGAAATTATAACAAACGCCGGTATAAACGGGCCAAAAGCGTCACAGTAATATTAACAAAAAAAAAAAAAATAACAATAAATTTGATAAATCTAAAAATAACAATAAAATCACATATGATCCAAGCGTGTTGCAATAATATAACAAGACAAATCGTATAGAAATAAATGTAATATTTTTAGCAAACACAAAGGAAAATACCTTGAACGGTATGGCGTTCGAGTAGTTATGCCCACGCGACCGTGTTCGCAGGTGCGACGAACGCCACAACAGGCAGAAGAATCGGTTGATCAGCGGCGTCGATCTCGATTTACAATAACTGGCTTCTCCGCGCACGACGATAACCGAAAGAAAATTTCGCGGACACGGGTCAGCTACGGTTCGAACAGACGTCACACCCGCGAAGTTTTGTCCCCGTAGATGGCGACTCCACCGTGCTACGCCGCAACCACAAAAACACCGGACCGGTGGCACGGGAAAAACGACGAGTCGGACAGAGGAAGTTTCGACGGAAAAAAGTCCCGGAGTAATGGCGTCCACGGACCGGTAATAATCGTATCGCGATGACGCGCCGATCGAAAATTCTCGAACATCACACGCCGACACCGTTGTCGGGTGCTCCGGTCAACACGAATTGGGATAATTTTAACGGCGACGTGACACTAGCGCGAACGATCTCATTTTCTGATTCGAATTATTATATAAATCGCGCAAAACAAATTCATCCGTAACGTCCAACGCACTTGTGTGTGGAACAGTTAAAACGAAATATGTTTAAATTTTTATGCGTCGTGCAAGAAGGTTGTGATATGTGTATAAGATTTACCCGAAAGTTCATGTTTTGTACGGACCGTGGTATACATTTAAGTTTCTGGTTGTGCTGGGCCAGCGCTCTTGGAAATTTCCATTTTACTACACGGTGTTATAGGGATTTCTACTTTCCCTTCCACCATGCACTTTTTGGGATTTCTACTTTACTGGCCGCCACTATGCGATTCCCATCTTACCGCCCGCTGGACGGATAAATGTGACATTCCAACGCTTCGACCGTGGTCGAAAACCAAACTTTCGGTACAGGTGAGCAAAAATGTTATACCTAGAGAGTCATGTTTTAATTTCGATTACCGTTTACCTTTGTGTTTATAATTTCAATTTTTTTATTGTATAGCATTAACGAGTGTAACGAAAACTTTGAATGGCTGATGAAGTTATCTTTTGGAATGAAAATAATTCAACAGCGGACGATCCTATAAGTAAGGGAGCAGGTTTTGGAATTTTTCAAGAATTTCGTGGCAGATTCAATGCTCTGCAAACGTTTTCAACACCTATAATAATATACAAAAATAGTAAGGAAATTATATATATTGAAATAATAGTCTTGCAAGATTCTTCCGATCTCATCAAACATTTCCGTTCTCTCATAAAATAACAATTATGTACCGTAATAACACACCTTCACGAAAACAAATAAATTGATCTAGTGTCATCGTTATTGATATACCTAAGTTATTTTAGGTATTATAATTTTTATTAAAATTAAGATTTTTATGTTTATTATTAATGCTTTTTCATATGCAAAAATTCATGTTCCAATGGTCATCAACATTTAACACAAAGGATTTTAATTGATTTTTATTTGAAATGTAATATAATTAATGTTTGAACATTTCATGAAGTATAAGATTGTGAAATATTTCAGTGTTTTAAAAATTTTTTTTTTTATTTTAAATATGTTTAATATTAATGTATATTTCACATTTTTTAGATAGAAAAAAGTAATAAGATTCATTAGTCATCAAATTAATTTTATTTTGTTTGTCAAAAAAGTTACATGTTAAGAATTAAATACAATAAGATTTATTTCAGTATATTAAGTTTCAAAAACAATAAGGTTTGATAAATAATTAATGTAAATAATAGGTACTTACTATATATACCTACCATATAGATAGTAGGTACCTACTCTATTTTTCCATAAATAATTATTACATTAAATATCTGGATATCTAGTCACCATATATAACCATGATTACTATGTCTAAAGTAACGTTAAAAAGATTTTAAATTCACGGATAAATGATAATTTTGTACCTATATTTTACTACCCTACTAAAATTAAATAATATTAAAAAATTACAACTAGCAATAATATAGTGAGTATCCATGAATTTAAAACCGTTTTTAAGTTACCCTATGATAAAATCATAAAATAAAACTAAAACTTATACCACATACTTGTATCAGTAGAATGAGTTGCATCAGATTTAAAGACATCTTTAATGTTTTTAGGGAATTTAGAACAATCTAAAATGTGGTTTGGTTGACGGTTTGTATTTTTTACTGTTGTCCAATTGCAATAATTACATGACTTTTTAATTATGGTTTTATTATGTTTTTTTCACTATATTCTGTTAACACTTTGTGTATTTTTGTACTATGTTTACCAATGTTCAATGTTATCAAAACTTATTCGATACACACATAAACGTTTAAATAGAAATGAGTATAGAGTAAAAATAATAATATTATATTACATTTATAAGTGTTAACGAATATTTACAAAATGTAATAGTAATAATCGTATGAAAATAACTCGTATACAATTTTCTTGTCATAAACTATATTATAACTTGGCTATGTAATTAAAACGCCATGGTATTTCAATGAACCATTTTACAAACTTGTCCTACGAGACCCGCTCTATTTGAATTCCTTAAGAAAACATGTCAAATGAAGGTATTGGAGATCCTACCTGGTATGTCTAGGAAATTGGAATTATTTGGGAAGTACTTATGTATGTAGTTGATGAATCGTCTATCGTTTCGATTACATATTGTGACAATATTGCTATCGTTTCTCATTTCAGTTCATTCGTTTATTGGTGATTGTGTATTCGTGTAGACGTATACGTTTATTTTATCCTCTGCTTATTATACTTAAGTAGTAAGTTGTAAAAAAAAGTCATTTCGTTAAATCCGAATAGAATCCAGTCCCATTTAGTTTGAATCAGTGAGACTCTACTGTACCATGAACTTAAACCGCAATAAAACGGATAATCAGCCGACGGTTATTTCATGTTGGACAAAGTCATACAAAGTATTACATGATGACATGTACGCACAAAGTATTAATCTTGACAAAACAATTGGTTTGAATTATTTATTAATAAAAGGATCGTTTTTGAAGTATCTGTTTAAAAACATTTTAGATAGATCGTTTTTACATATTCGTTATGTATGAACTTAAAGCAAGTCCTGCTGTTTAGGCACCATCAGTTAAAAAGTTATCATAAAAAACGAGAAAAATTGAAAAAGGTAATAGAAACAACAGTCTAAATATATTATTGTTAATTTTGATTTTTTTATCATAGGATCAAGTTCTAATACATTTATATGCCTTCTGCAAGCTAAATATGAAATTTTAAAATTAATTTAAGTTGACCATTTATTTATGCATCGTTTTTAATGAAAAATTTATTTTAAGAGACTAGCTGACCCGACAAACGTTAACTGTCATATAAATGATTTTTAGAGAATATTTTGCTAGAAAAAAATAACTAATTTAATACAGGTATATAAGGATGTGGTATATAAATGAAAGAGATATGGAGTGCTGTGAACGGTGACGAAATATAGAAATGAAAAAAATATCAAACATTTATTTTTTTAATAATTTATTACAATTGATCCTTTAAAATTATATATATCACTAATTATGAAAATATTAGTAAAAAAACAATATCAATCCCTTAATGTAACAGAGTGTACACTATTTTTTGTCATTCCGTCTTTCGCCAACACAAACAAATTGGATGGTTCGAGAGAACGCCACCAATTTTCCGTGTGAAAAATATGACGTACCCGAATCTAAGCCACAGACACACATCGTTTGGCCTTGAGATATATTGATAGTCATTGCAAATGCCAATCTTATTGGAAATTGAATGCGTTTAAATCGTATTTGCACATCTATGGGTATAATAGGGATTCACGGTAATAATATATTTTCACCTCGGAATTTACCATTTAAAATTATGTCTTCGATAACATTTTTCATTAATTTTTAATTCCTAATCGCGTGCCGTAGCACAACTGTGATGGGCACCCTTCAGTTTTAAATTATACAGTGGCATGCCTGGTTAATCCAATGAGTTTAAAAAACTCTGTTGGACAATTTACAGCCTCTGTAGCATCGCAAACTGTATCAATAGATTTGTATGACACCAAGTCTCCTGGTAACAAATGTTTTATCATGAGATTCAATTCGTTGACGTTCACATTTTTTGCTGCTAAAATTGATCTTTATGCCAGCCACTCATAATGTTTGTATTGTTTGTGAACATTGGGAAATATCTGGTCAATGAGAGTATCTTGCGAATCAAGGATTATGCAGAAATCGGTCGGTAATTGTATACATCCCGTTTCATCTATAGTAACTTTCCCATCACCGATATCTAACAATTGTTTTGAGAATCTTCTGCATGCAGCTTTTTTTTGATTGAATCGCAAGTATCGAAATCGTTCGCTCTCTATCTTAACATACACGTTGACCATGCATTATTGACAAAGCTTACAATATTGTAGAATAACATTGTCCTGATCGCATTTAATTATCAAACGATATGCATAATAATCCTTCGATAAACAGCAATGCTTATTTTTTATAATAGTTTAATCTTAAAGAGTGAAGCAAATTTTATTTAAATAAACAAATATTCAAGTAACCTTAATTTAATTTTTAATTTAAACGAACACTAATTAATAAATGTCAAATTAGTAAATTAGTGACGTTATTACAAAACTACATCAACCTATTTGCTTCAGTTTACTCCACTTACATAGTGTTTCATTATTCAAAAATGAAAATTGTTGTGAAAAAAATTAAGGGAGTATTTTAATGGACCCAATAGAAAAAACCCCTATTTATTTAATGCCTAACCAATAAACTTGTGTGAGGAATTTAAATTCATATTTAAAGACAAGAACTTATTCAAAAGAGTAGCACATCTAAATTCAAGTCCATAAAATTAGACGACAAAAATTGTATTCCATACAATACGTGTGTTTTTGATTTTTCGACTCTAATACTTGCAGTCATTTGCTGTGATTGGGAAGAGTATGAAACAAACGTCAAAAGGGAAAAAAAAATTATGAAATTTCAATTTGAGAGGCAATGGATACGAAACGGACACGTCCATAAAAAATACATTTAGTCCCATATTCGGACTATGTATATTTTATCCGGTCATCTGGATAATATTATTATGTCACTAGTATTTATTAATGTTATGTATTATATTCTTATCACGATTCAACCTACATAAAACAAATAAGCTCCCCGTATTTAGTACACGGGAGTTACTCTATAGTAAAATCGACGTCTGGTTACGAACGTGTTCTTAAAAAAGGGAATCTCCTCTAATCTGCGATAGGATTACGACCATCAGTGTGTTATAAGATTTTTTTTTTTATCGCTTGTAAAGCATAAAGTCAAGTACAGATACAAGACTATCATGAAAATATGGGTTTGAAAAAATTCTGAAAGACGATGAGGTCGTATAAAATAAACTAATACAATACAAAATTACTGTCTCAATCGGTAAAAAATGTGTTAAAATGATTTGGGACAATTTTGCGAATCGGTAAACAATAATTGTTACTTCCTATCAGTTATCGGGAGTGATTCGCTTATTGTAATAGCTTTATTTGATTTTTTGGAACTAACGTAGTGTTTCTATAATGCACGCAATGTAACGAAATACCATGCCTATTTTATATTATTAATCACTTTAATACTTCAATAAAAAAAATTTTTTTTTTTTTTGATAAACTAAATGTTTTTTTAATTGGAGAATTGGTCACGAAAATTATCAATAGTAAATATTTAAATAACTTTTTTTTTTTCATATAATATTGGAGCTTATCTTTGACAACAATTTAAAAAAAAAAAGAAAAATAGAAAGAACTTTAAGCTTCTATTCGGTTTTTCGAAATATCTAATCTACTATTTTGAAGATTTAATTTTTGATAGTATATGAGAGAAAAGAAATGTGAAATAAGTTTAATCCTCGATTAAAAAGAGCAATTCACGGTATAAAAAATCTACAATTAATTTTAAAATTATATGTTTTTTAACATTTTAATGTGATATATTAAAATTCAATAATGAACCCATTTCTCATTGACAGTTTATGTGATATTTATAATTATTTCTATAACTGATCAAATTCTAAACAACTTAATTTTATAAACACAGAAAAATGTTCTAAAAATTGTTCCTTTTTGTTTACTTAACATAAGCCTTTTTTTATGTCTTTGATAAACCTATGAAATGTAACCTCATCACGTTGCAGTTAGTTTTCACTTGTTTGGTACCAATTACCTATATTCATTTTTCAGTGGCTTTCCAAGACACTTTGTTAGTTTTACGATAACACATAATTTGGTCATTGACTAACGCTGTTCTACGGTTATCGAATAAATTATAATTTATTAAAAATAAACTAATAACATATAAATACTTCTTCCGAGCGTAGGTTTTAAAAAGTAATGAAAGTGAAAAAAAAAATTAATAAATATAATAATACGCGTAGTCCAGAGAAGAAGAAAATGATTTCTACAAAGGGAAGTGGCTGGGTTGCATTTTATTTCCCACTACCAAAGATGTATTTCTCAAGAAGGAGTTAAGCATGAACGACGGGATTGAAAGCACAAACCAGTATAAATGGAATCATTTTCATTTTAAATTTCTAGAATGGAGGGCCAGGGACATGGAGTCGTCTACCGTACGTGTGGTATATGATTATCTATTACGGTTTGTGTTGTGCGACGACAGATGTGGATCTATGGCAGGTAAGGAATATTACACGGATAATATATGTTGATAAGATTGACTTCTTGAAGCCTATTTATACTTCTGAAGTGATCCGACTATAGATTGAAGTTAATACTAGACCGGGGCAAATGAACCAGTTGTGAAGTCGCTGGCTTAATTATACTATAGTGCATTGAAACACCTCTGTGCTGAGCCCCATGTAAGACTCGATAATATTAAATAAATGTTAATGTTTTCAATGATATTAGCGAATCAATTTAAAAACACGTGGCTCGTGATATTTAAGTGTTTTTTTTTTTTTTTTTTTTTTGTGTAAAAACTTATACGTTTACAATCCAGTTTCAGCCCTTATGAATAGGGTTCTTGAAATATCCTGGCCCACGGTTCCCCAACCGTGACGGGGCGCGCAGCGATCGAAACAAAAGCGTTTCGCCCGCGGTGGTAACACGAGCACATCTGGAGACATCAGTAGACCCGCATCCGTCGACGTAGGAAGGTACACACACCTCGTGCGCGCGTCACGGCCGCTGATTGATGGGTACGCTGCGCGACACTATTGAAACGCGCGTCGTCCGCAGATATATAAAGCAAACGGGACGCCGAGAAAATTGGCGGTGACGCCTTTTACACGTCACCGTCTAGGGCGAATGTGCACAATTGACGTTTGGACCGTGTTCCGAGACCATACGCGGGCGGATATACGTCCGTAATTATTGATGTTGCCACTGAACGCGCCTCGAATAAAGGACAATGGCGATCAAGGGTACGCAAATGGAATTCTATGAAATCCGATCCGCAATGTGCATTAAAGACACGCGATATGGGTTGATAATTATAATGTATATATATATATATATATTCTGTAATATACTTACGGTTGGACTCCGTGAGGTTATAGCGATGATGTACGCACGTAAATCGTTACCGTATTACGAATACGAAATTCGAACGCTGCCCAAAGTGTAATGATAATGGTGTACTAAATTTACGTTTGCGTTTAATGTTTGAATTAACTCCGTGTGCGTGTATCGGTTCTACTATTGTTATTATTAGTTATTATTATTAATATACGCGCGCGTTTTAAGTGTGCACTAAAAACTTTCGGAACCCGCCACATGCAAATCTGAATTTACTATCTTAAGGGAAAACGGAATAACGTTACTTCGCTCGACGCACGTCGATGTCGATGTATTATTGTTATTATAGTGGATAAATGTCTAAATAAAAAATATGTCTCGAACGAACAAACGGTTCGCGTACGCGATCTATCGAAAAAAAAAAAAAAAAACAGATAAACAATAATCATTTGGCGAATCGTATTTTACCATATATATATATACATGTATTTCGTAACGCGTTGTCGATACGTCGAGTGTACGTCGCAGCGAAGCGACGGTCGTATACATATTTTGTCTAAAAAATATATACAAGTACATTCTGGAATACGCGCGTGTCGACCCCCGACGAATAAATTCTTATTGCCGGGGAAAACGCGACTTTTTTTCTCCTCCGGCAAACGGGCGAGAGGGTGGTTCGGAACGACGTATGCAAATGTATTTACATGTAGTTGTAATATCGTGGTATTCGAATACGCGAACGTTTGAACAGATAACGCTGAAATTAGAAACGCTTGTGCAAGACGCGTACGCCGCTGCGTTACCGTTATCGTCAGAACGGTAACTTCGATGCTGCCGAACGTTCGGAACGTTTGCGGGTTCAATGCGTACACGGTCTCGACGTTCCCAAGAGTTCGGTATCTTAGACGCGTACGGCCAACATCCCCTCGGTAAGTTCGTACACGCGCGTGCGGGCCCGCCCTATTCTCCCGGATAGGACGACGGCGGGGGACGGGAGAGACGGTGGTGCGGGCGATTCTCCGGAGGATACGTTTGCGATACGGTCAGATCGTCAAAAACGACGATAACGACGCAACACGTTGTCGTATCGTTATTATTATTATCACTGTATACCCGTTGGTCTCCGTTACGTTATATCGTTTTACGATATTAACTATTGTTATAATGCTCGTCGCGCGCGAGCCGTTAATGACTTTCATCCGAATCCATTACGCGCACCGACGAAATAGTAAATTCGGAATTCGGTCACCGTCCAAACGCTGTACGCACGTCTCAGTTCAAGCACGCAACTTCTTTTGGCGTGTGAGGCGTATATCAAGGCTTATTTTAATGTTTTTTTAGAAGTGCGTAAGACTTAAAACTCAACCCCGTCTCTATACGCTCAAAAATACTACTCCTGGTGTATGATTATTAACCCCGCTGCGGTCGTGCAATAATATTGTTATAATAAAATAATAATAATAATAACAATAACACAGTCTTATTAAATCTAATCTGATGATTCACTCTCTTCCTACATTCGGCCATGAAGTCGATAACTACAATTTATTATAGTGAGAAACATATAATATTTACAATTGCACATTTTTTTCATTTAGAGTTACGCAAAATGTGTTCAAACGCACGTTATAATAAGCCCTGTCGTATACGAAATACAATCGTACGACGATACATGGAACGTACACCGTCCGAAGGTGTTGCGTTATAAAACACATATTTTTTCTGCTCCAAAAAAATTTGTTTCGAGTGATTAATTTACTGTGTTTTATTTGATTTTTTTTTTTTTCATTTTATAGCAGATTTAACTTTGTACACATTTTTAGGACATATTTTGCTGTTTTTATAGCATTTTTCAGAATTTATCTAAAAATTCTTAAATATAAGGGTATTTGATTATGCGTTTTGACATTTGTTCGCTCAAAACTTGCACGTCTGGTATATTATCTACAAAATGTATGAACTAATAAATATGAGAATATCGACCGATGTACCTATTTTATCAAAAGTAAATTTCTATTTATAAGAGTCCAATGACGATCACAATAGCAAGTCATAAAATAATTTTAAATAAAATAAAATTAAGTATAAATATTAAACAAATAAAAACTTATTTTGTAATTATTATGTTAAATAAATATAGTTAAACATGTTTGATAACATGATTTTTATAATATAAATTTTAAATTATTATAAATACATTTTTACGCATTTTTATAGTGACTATTTTACGATTCTTAAAGCATTTCGCATCGAATTATTCCTGAAGTTAAATATTTATCAGATATTGTATTGTTATTATTTTCGAGTCTTCCGCCACGATCGTGATAAATCATAAGAAAAATGAAAGTTTTTCTTCGAATGATTATGATGCGAAAACCATCGCACTCTATATTTATGTATAAAAAAAAACGGGTCACAGGACGTTAAAAATAGTGAAGGTAATAAAATCAAAGCTCTATAATAGATAGAAAAATAAAAAATAAAAACTCTCCGGTAGCACGATAACTTGAAATCCGAGAAGAATAAAAACCACATTGAGATAGCAATTCTTTTTGTCATAACTATAGGTAATTCAAAAACGAAAAAAATATAAAGATTCCGATGGGAAATAATAAATACATATATTACGTATTTACTTATACGTACAAATGTTAGAAAATACATTGATAAAGATAGAACAAACGCATTATTCAAACGGTCGGAATCGATTTGACGCAAAGAAATCGCATATTCGCAAGTCGCATTCACGGTGTTAAAACATTCATATATATATATATATATATATATATATATATATATATATATATCCTATGGATATGAACCAATTTTTAGCACGAATGTTTTACATGTTTAAATTTTCAATGAAATATTTAAATTTCTCGGACAACAGCCTGCACGAACGTTGTGGAATTAATACGGATAAGGCCAATTCAGCGAGCTGCAGTTTCTGCGGGCGGCAGGATCGAGGCATTCGCTATTTGTTATAATAATATTAATAATTATCACCGGACTGATGTTATGGGAACGGAAAAGGTACGGCGCGAGAAGGTTAGAAAATACCACGTCGTAAACAGGCGAAAACGTCTTGCGTTAAATTATTAAAACTTTCGTGTGCGATATAATAATTAAGGTAGTTAACGGAGGTTATTTCCACCGGCGAGTCGATAATTATAATAGCAATAATAACGGTATAGCGACACACTCTCGCGCCGAAATAGATTTTACGCCCGTGCATTGTTGTATATATACGTGTTGCGGGACTCGGCCCCGGATCCGAACCTAACCTACATCGTAACCTATTGTTTTTTTTTTTTTTTAATGTGTATTGTATAATATATTTTAACGCGTACTTCGCGTAAGGCTTTATACGTGCACGGACTATATGTCATGTCGTCGTGTACTACCATTCTAAAGGTGATGTCGGAAGGTTAAGCGGTGAAGCGAAATCATAATTTATATTTATTTTTTTTATTAACACTCGATATCGCTTTTTACACAATCGTTGCTATAGTTTTAACTGCGGTATCGGGATCGCTCGGTCTGAAAATGACTTTATTTTCATCCAAGCGGCGGTGGTAACTTCGTGACACGCATCGTTAAACGGTTGCTAACTCGATATGGCACGTGGGGCGGAGGCGACGGACATGTTTTGATTTACGGCACACGACTCTGTGAGAAAACAGAGATTGTACCGCTGTGCGGTTTTTTATTTTTGTTTTCCTCTCTCTTTCTCTCTCTCTCTCTCTCTCTCTGTCTCTCCTCCTACCTCTGCACATGTCCGAAAAAATAAACGTGTCATCCAACCCGTATACGACAACCGAAAGGGGTGCGAATGGTAAAAAATACAAGTACTCGCCGGCAGACCAAGTTAATGTCCGACGACGACGACTGCGACGAAAGGATTGTCACCGGCAGACGCGTTCGTTTTTACACCTGACCGACCGCCACCGTGCGCGTTTCGCAGAAATAAACGAACACCGAGCTTCATCTGACAAACTTACGCGTGTGCACACATCGCAGTACCGCGATAATTTATATTCGCTTACCTACGAGCCAGTCCACCCAACCACCCCCTGTGACTGTCCTGGGAAATGTTATTTTTCGTGTTTATAATTAAATAATTTCTGAAAATCGTACACTTCCGTGATATATTTATGATACGCTTGAGTTTGTATATGTTTTACTCGTAATACAATTATACGGTTTACTTCGAATCTTATAAGGTTGATGGGACTACACGGGCGCCCTGTAGAACAAGCCAAAGAATAATAACATTATCGCGGGAAACGTTATTCCCAAACCTTGAATGGTAAATGTATCTTTATTAAATAAAAACGCGTTCAATTGTGTTTTACTGGAGTCTTAAATTAAATTCCCACTCGCACCATGAAAGATGTAGACACCGTGAATCCAAATGCTATTGATGCGGACTCGTGGAGAAAATCGTGGTAGGTTCATAGTTATTGCGCCGAAAACGAAAATCGACGGTCTCTCAATTTACAAGTCCCGATCAATAGAAACCAAATTATTTATAGTACCAGGTTCAAAATATGTTTGCCAAAAATTTTAGGAAACGATCATTGATTTTTTCTCTCAGCTTTGAGACCCTCCGATATGAAATGCATTAATTCCTCGTGGTTTATGAACAAATCTACCAGATGCTATAGAAATGAAAGTGATCAGAAACCTCCGATCGAAGCACTGTACTTAAAAACTTCAAGATCACATTTACTTTTGTACCTAAAATGTAATCATCATACACTTTTAACAAGGATTATGATAAATATTTTATGGAACATAAAAATAACATCGCCCATTAGTGTTAATAAAATACCCGTATTTTAAAATATACATAATATTCACCGATTCGCGATGGCTCGTGTTTTAATTCAAGATGCGTTCGAATAGCTTATTTAAATAATTCGATTTGCCACGATTCGACTGTTTATTTATAAGAATCCTTCTATCGAAGACACGTACATATGTTTCAATACAACTGTTACACAAATACATTATTCGTTTGATCGACTTATTATACGTATGGAGACTACCACATGATGTGGTAACGAAATTATCGCAGTATATATATATATATATATATACATGTGAATAGCGGTGGTAATGTTACTACCATAGGAGTGTGGAACGCATTGATACGTTTAAAACATAACGCAAGATTTGATTGTAGTAATATGTAAATGCCTGTTTCGCTATGAGCAGCTGTAGCGTTTGTAAATTTGTAATTAATGTTTATGTTTATGAAAACAAGGCATTGAACTAATTCGTAAACAGTACCAGCAGATAAAACTATCTAAAATATGCGCAAAAATATACACTAAAAAAGATGTAAAGATTAAGATCCGTCGAAAAACTCCTGTGAATTAAATTAGTTCACACTCCGATGGAATTATATCTACGCTGAAAATCTATTTTCGATGCTTGATACAAACGCTTCATCATAATATTATCCTTGTAATATTCTTTAATGTTTTTATACTCTAAAAATCCATCAATGCGCCGTGTCTCATTGCGTATATAATAATATTGTTAATAATTTGTACACAGTCCGGCGCGGTGTTATTAATATGCGCATCGCCTCACGGCAAACGTTTGTTCCTGCAACGTCCATCAGCAGTGAAATCTTTTTGGCTAATGAAATCTTTTGTGTGATATATATCATTATACTTTCTTCGAATCTTTTTAATACGAAAACTTTTAAAGAAAGCCGACAGGAAAGAAACAGTTGATCATATCGACGGCGCGTAATAGTGGTAGTAGTAATAATAGTAGTAGTAGTAATGGTAGTAGTATTAGTAGCAGTAGTAATGGTAGTAGTAGTGAATCCTTTAACTTCTTTTCGGGTCTCCTGCCGGGCGGCAGTATTGTCCTATGATTTCTTTCATTACTGATAATGGACGCCACGCCCAGCAGCACCGTGTTGAATCATTTGTCACACCTGTTCGCCAACCCGGGTTGACAGCACACCCGTGCCATACACAAACACACACACACACACATTTATATGTATATATGAATACATATACAATATAATCAATCATCGATATTACCATCGCTTTTTCTCTATACACTTTCGACCATCGTCACCGGGGTAGCGTCATCGTGGGTAGTGAGGTGGGGAGGCGGGTTTCTTTTGTGAGTTCCATACGTTTTTATTATTTAGTTGCGACGTAACCAAGACTTTTCGTCGATTTTTTTTTTTTTTTTTTTTTGTAATTTTTCACCCCGCCCCATCACTGACGCCGAACGAGTACAAAAGACAAAAAAATATATATCCAGAACGTATACATGAGAATAGTGCGGTGGTGGATAAAGGGAGGAAAAAAAGATAATTTTAGTAGAAAATGTCGAAAGGACCATTAATAATAAGTTATGCGGCTCTTCGATATTAATTACGCGTCCACTACACCGCGCGCCATTTTAGTGCAACCGCCATAACCGCACCACCGTATCTTTTTCTTGTACGCTTGCAATGGGAGGAAAAAAAAAATGCTCATATAATGACAAATACGATAATGTTCCCTAATAACGTTAATTAATGATATTATTAAATTAAAATAATTTCTAAAGAAAATTATTCAACGCCTTTTTTCAACCCTTCTTAATAATAATATTAAATTATAAAACTCTTCGCTGCAGCGCGTTGCTTTAAACATTTTTATTTTATCTAAAGACCCCAAACATATAATAATTTCGAAGGACGAGGGGTTTAATGTACATCTTAATTTGAACCATTAAAATAATAGTATCGTTGTTATTTTATGCATTTACGTTTGTGGGTTTATTTTTACATTTTTTACTATGCCGAGCATCGTTAAAAAATTATTCGATTTCCGATTGACATTCACATTATATAGTCAAACGCAGTACGGATATATTTTTGTTTAGGTATTAAAAACTACAACTAAGACATGTATGACAAAATAGATATGTATATATAAATATATTATAAAATTATATTATATTTATATATACATATCTATTTTTTCGTACACGACTTAGTTTTAGTTTTTAATACTTAAACAAAAATATTAAAATAAATAATATTAATATTATCATTATTAATATTAGAATTTTAAGTATAATTATAAAATTATATTTATACTTAAAATTAAATTATTTTCATTCTATAAAACTAACATTTTATTTAAACAATTTTAGAATAGTCCATTATGTATTAGGTATTAAAGAATAAAACATTTTTCATCAATCGTGATATGGCTGATATATTATCGGTTGATATAAGTACATTTAGAACATACAGATTAACATAGGTATTATTAATTGTTTTATACAGCGTCAGTGTTGATTAATTATGTACAAATTCAAAAAGTGTACTGGATTCATTTCTATGAAATTGAATAAACACAAAATGTAGATTTTACAAAAACAGTAATAAAATTATAATAAAATGTTTTTATTAAATTGTTATAATATTGAAAAAATAATACTGTTACAAATATTTGATTTATTTAATTAATTTAATTCGATTTAGTTAAGATTTAGATAAAATAAATAAATACTTGATTATCGAGGCATAGATAATAATATTCTAATAATGATTAGGTAACTAAGTAATTAGGTAAATAATAGGTAAGAATATTCTAGTACAACATTTCGTTGTGTGCATACAATAATACCATACGTTTCATTGATGTTATCCAGTCCATTTGATCTTAGATCTGCATGATTTATTATATCATTAACATGGTAATATACGTTAATCACTAATTGCAGAAAGAGGACTTGTCCACAAAACCGTTTTTTACTGGAGACACATAAATTTATCTAGGTAAAACTTAGGAAAGAGGTAGGTTTAAAAACGAGTACATTACCTTAATACCCACTTTTCTGAATGTTTTAATGGATTAGTCCCGTTTTTATACAAAATATATATTTTTTAAATACAAATCCGCAAAAAAACTAAATTTCGTCAAAAAGTGGACATGTCCTCTTTCTACAATTAATGATTCACATATCGTATTACACCTAAGAAGCAATATTGTAATAAATTAACACAGAAAAATAAATTAATAAATTAAATGTCCAACGTAAGCCTTGATTACACGATTTCAATATAAAGCGTTACAAATTATACCCATATGTATGTATTTGTAATAAATACCTAATGGAATACATTATATATCGTGCGTATACTATTATGTTTAAAGTTTTTATGCGATGAAATTACGGACGAACGGTCGTAACCACACGAAGGCATTGGTTGTTATGATTAATTTGTTTCTGCAGTCATGTCGATATTATGCGCATACTTCATTGTTAAATAATAATGGCGATATTATTAGCCTGCTTACAGTTGTACAGTCAATTCATTTTATGGGAAAATTGATTATTATTCTTGATTCAGTTACCGAGTTGCAGGAATCATTCCTAAACACATCTAACAATAGGCATGCATTGTCTACGAGGAAACACATTTGGAATTATTGCATATGTGCTGTGGAATAAATAACTGGTAGGCAACCATCAATTCGATTATAAAATTGTAATTTTTCCTACGAAATTATACGGCTTTGCATACAACCATATCATTGTAATCGCCAGATTTTATTATTTTCATCTGCTAGCCCCATAGGTCCATGAATTTAGACGTTCACAATTGTTTTAATCAATTATGAAGACAGTACAGGTTCCAAAGCAATTATTATATTCTAATTCAAAAATGTCATCCGAATCCTGTGACTTCTTATTTATTCTGAAACTATATAAATATATTTGAAATCTCACTAAATAAATAGACTAAAATAATTGGAAACCTAAAATGATGAAAACAAAAAAAAATTAAAGTGCTTCGGTCGCAAACGCGGAGTATTTTTTATTTTTTTTTCACTAATATATGTATCCGATATACAATATACGTATGCAGTAGTATATAGTAGAGCGTTTTTTTGAATATTTGCCAGTTTATTTATATTCCATGCATAGGTGTATGTATACAATAACGGTAATAATAATAATAATAATAATAATAATAACAATAATTCGCGTACACCTAGAGTACACATTCAAACAGAGAGGGTTTTTACGTTTTCAATGATAACGAATAGTTTATGTCGATTCGGTTCAGATGCATAAGGGATGATGCAAATTACGTATTCTCGACCGTTCGGCGGCCGACGGCGGAAAAGACGTAGGGAATATAGAAAACGTGCGATGGAATCGAAGAGTGTGCGGGGGGATCGTCGTGGAAAGAGAAAAAAATACGCATCTACACGCACACTCACAAGCGTATACGAATTTAGCGAACGAGATAGGAGGAAAGAGAGAGTGAGTGAGAGAGAAGAGGAAAAAAAACAGGGAAGGAAAGTAGAAAGAGACGGGAAGTGAGAAAGAATGACGAGGATATAACAGCCGTGTCTGTTTGTTACGGTATAGTACTCGTCGTCGTCGTCGTCGTCAGGACTGTAGGCAATGGCGGCTGCGGCGGCGGTGAAGAGCATCGTACGAATGATGTCTGCTCACCCGTCCGTCGCTCGCTCCTCCGACCGTCCCTTTTGCGGCCGTTCTTTCCGCTCTCTCCGCGCTCGAAAGCTTGTCGGCGTAAGGGTGCAAGCGGAAAGGAGACGAGCTCGGGTGGGCCGGGCGGACGAGGCACGTTGATATTAGGCGTACGCGATCTGCATTTGAAAGACGGCCGCGTGCTTCAATTTGTTAAACGAGAGAGTCATGAACCAATAAGTGATGTAGACCACCACCGCCGCCGTGATCAATGCACGACGTCCGGCAGCCAACTCGAGCGCGTAGGGAATCCCGAAATTCCGAATGCGCTAACCCCTTCCACCGACCCTCGCCACGGGGCTTATCGTCATCCGCTCTCGTACATATAAACGTACCCTACCTATATGTACAGGGTGATTCGTCGGTCGTTGTACGCGAGAGATTTCGAACAAAAAAACATTCATACATATGTTTATTTTTCTGGACGTTTCGGCGACACGACGGTTTGCAACGACATTACTTATTTGAATGATATTTGACGCAAAATTTTTTCCGGTTCCTAATAAAACCTAGAAACATTGAAACGTTAATGCGCAGAAGTACACTTGCCGTACACATCCTGATGTCTGGTAGTAATTTATCACACTCCGAAACGAATCATTTTTCTGACAACGTGTCGTCAGCCGCGCATAAAAATCGATGCGTTGTGTATTATTAATTCGCAAATGGAAATAACAAAGGTCACCAGAAACGATTTGTTTCGCGTAAAAAAAAATAATAATAAAATCACCCTGTATAGGCTGGAGAATTACGAACGCGCCAGTACGAATATACTTACTTACGTTTACGTAGACTTGTGTACTGTGCTCTGCCAACTACGACGTACAACACGTTTCATTTTTGTTTCGGTTTTTTTTTTCTTTCCTTTTTTTTTTTTTTTTTACTTTTCGTCGTTTTCGTTTCACCTGTACGTGCGTGCATATAAATATGTATATCCGCGTGTGAAAATTGGATGCCGTCTGCGCGGGGCTCTGCTGTTTATGCTACGAGGGAGAAATACAAAACTCCGGAAAAATCGTACGCGATAGAGACGTGCAAGTCGGTAACTGCAGTGCGGACAGACGGGTCGAGAAAATAATAACGCGTCGGTTTATTCGTTCTCCGACCGGACGCTGCGGTACACGTTCCGCGTTCGATTTTCGATCGTTTCGACTCGAACCACGGGTTAAAATCGACAGTGGCGTAGCAAGGGTATGGCGAACTGTGCCTACGCCAGGGGTGCGAATTGCGAAGGGTGCAAAATCGTGCATAAGTCGTATTATTACCCTACAGTCAAATCGAAAATTATCCATTATACCTTTCGAAATACGTAGATATTGTCTACTTGTACACACTATTTAATTTAATTCTGAAATTATGAAAATGGCACAAGTGCATTTAAATAAAAAATTTCATATGTAAAAATTATCGACGAATTTACCACTCATAAAGCGAGAAATGCAAATCTTCAAAGTTAAAAATTAACACTGTAATTATAACTTATAATTTATAAGTTATAAATATAAATTGGGTACTTAAAAAAATTAGTTAAGTTAAAGCTTAAAAAAATATCATAACGTCAAATTTTAATTGGTTAAAAACTTTTTTTCTAAGTTTGCCAGGGGCGCTAGCGAGTCTTCCTACGCCACTTATAATTATTATTGTTTTGATGGCATTGCATCACCAACGATTGTTAAAGGTTATTAGTCTACACACATGTATTGCTGAGCGCATTCCAACTAGTGCGTGTACCAGAGCTTATCCTCTTAGGATTTTTACCTACTGCCCAAACGCACTGAAAGGTTTGTTTTTATTGCCATTTATTTGGACTATAATACTTACCCCTTCCCTGAATAAATTTTATATTAATATTTTAGGATTATGACCATAGTGTGGAAAAAAATTAAAAAAATACGGATCTTTTCCGTTATACATATACCACTGTTTAAATTTAAATTTCATAGATTAATCTATCATCGAAGTAGCGAAGATTGTAAACTTACATAATTATTACTTATTAGATAGGTACTAGGTTTGGTTTATATATGACATAAATTTCAAATACTCAGTAGAAATTCAATCATTCTATAAGGAAAATTATATTTTTGTCAGGTGCCTATATTCATGAAGTCAACTGCCCTTTTGATTTTTTTTTTACTACCCAACTTAGGTCATACTGCCCGTTAGAATAAGGCCTGGTGTATACCAAATCGCATCACTGTCGTAAGTCTGATGGTTAATGCCGAATACGTTAGACACGTTAGATACGTCGACCACCCGGTGTAGGTGTGCTGAACTCCGTATTGTTTTTGATGTAGAAATCCGTACTCGCAAGTTATTGTACGCATCAAACCTCAATAATTATCCGAACCCGTTTGCATTTGTTTGTAATATTAAAATCCTTTCTTTGTATGCCAACGAGCAGCAGTAGAATACGTTAAAAAGGACTAGAAGACCTTCCTTGAATATCATATACTTGACTGGTCACCCCCAACCGCGTTACAGTATTATTTCTGTTGTTCGTATGTTTACTAAATCATTACTATACCGTTTGAGGTGCGGTGTAATAATCAAACCTGAATCTAAACGTTCCGATCATATTACTCATCAACGACAAAACGATACTAATGTTTGAAACCAGTGCGTCTACATTTACCGTAACGTATGTACGTACCAATACGATCGGGTAGAGGGAGAGAAAACAAGAAATTTGTCGGGAAGTATATTACACGGAGTTAAAAAATGCATTATTATGAATTTATGCGAAACTGTCTCGTTTAGAATTATTTATTAACAGCCTCGCAGACATAATATATATATATATATATATATATGTGTGTGTGTGTTCATATATAAACTGATAATGTTCAAATAAACAATAATGTACTTATAGCAGTTGACATTCATCCATTAAATTCGAAGAAAAGTTTTCATTTACAGAATATAGGGTTACCAGTGTTAATAGGTGGATTCGAATAAATAATGCATATTATACATCTGAACTGTTTTTCGAGAACTTATACAAGTAGTATACATATTTGCGTTAAGTTTCATTAAAATCCGGTAGTTAAACCACGCTCGTGTACTCAAAACTATATTGTACCCTTATAAACCTGTATAACACAATAATGACCAAAATACTTTAAATACTAAACAATACCAAAGACCGTTTACCGAATCAAAGCGTCAATTTGTGTTTAGTAATATTTCATATCAACAAAATCGTTGCACAGCACTTTTTAAAATTAATCTTTCAATACATCGGATGCCATAGCTGATAAACATTTAGAGCATAGTTTATTTTGTATTTTTTAAACTATATTTAACATAAAATATTTATCTGTGATCGAAATTTTGGTATTAAAAATTAACAAAACGAAAACAATACATTGTTCATACTAAAAAGCTATAACGTTTCGTAATATGACTAATTAGTGACAACATAACATATACATATGTTAAATGTACTGTTAAGTCTAACTGTACTGCAGAACGTCAAATGTTTAACCTATAGAATTGCATATACCTGCTATAAACCTACTTTCATTATAATATTTGAAACACTACTTTGTCGACCCCAAAATAATTACGTTCTATGCGTATTAAAAGAATGTCATATTATTAAATATATTGATAATTATTAAATTGTTTCAATTTTATTGAAACAATCATATTGTTAATAATACACAAATTATCCACAATTACACAGATAGCTTTTAATAATGTCCATGTATTTTTAGATCATGATACGTTCTAATTTAAATATTATATTTTAAAAACATAACATTTTAATAGTTTATATAACATTATGCATTGACCAAAAACCTAACCAATTTTAGTTGTTAACTATACAATAATTAAACGTATATTTCATAATTCGGCATGTGGTTTGTGGTAATTTTTTTTGAACATTCATCGAGTATTTTATTTGTAGATACAGTAATAATTATATTCGAATTAAAAAAAAAAATCGAAAATCTATTATACTTACTGTAATTAATCCATCGAATATATAATATATTAAAATATTTAAAATACCTACAAACAAGTACAGATTTTAAATTCCTTAGTGACTAGGTTTTATCAAATTAAATAGATATAACTTAAGGTTCTTAAAAACAATAATAAATCGTGTTTTCGTTTGTGTATGTATACATGTCGTATCCTTATCGAATTATTGTCCGTTTCGCGAAATGGATATAAACGTAATAATTTCGCTAAATGGATAGTAATTTTGTTTGAAAATACATATTTTTGTTAAAATAATAATAGATTATAAGACTTAATTTATATGGGACGTTTTTATATTTAAATACATTTATCGGTTATATCACAGGTTTCCAAAGTGGTCTATATCGGGGATCTATAATCTGGGGTTGATTCAGATCTGTAAGGGGTATATGTCAACGAAAAAAAAAATGGAAGTGCATAATGTGTAAATAGGGGTTCACAAGAGTTATAAGTCAAAAATGTGTGTCGTATTTTTACGAAAAATATGTATGCTAGAAGAACTTACCAGAAGAACTGATCGAAATAAGTACTAAGGATGAACTTAAGGTACAATTTAGAAATGGGTATCAGCAGTTCTGGCTTCAGAGAGACATACCTGTTACTTTTTCTGCTTTATGGAGAATCGCAAGAAAGTTTTTGATTGATTTTCCGTCATCATACTGCGTGGAATATGGTTTCAGCATAGTTGTCAATCTTCTTACAAAAAAAAAAAAAAAGAAATAGATTGGAAATTACTGATAGAGAAGATTTGAGGTTAAACCTGACTAATTTGAAGCCACATATTGAAAATTTACTGTCAAAGCATCAGGATTATCCTTCCCAATAAAGATAAATTTTTTTAACACCAACCTTAATTTTTTTTTTCTATGTTATTATATTTAATTTGCATTTTTTATCGTTTTAATTATTAAAAAATTGATTTTAATATTTTCCTTATTAAAGAAATAAAGGTATTATTAAATGTAATACGTCTTTTATTTAAAAAAAAATGCATTCCATAATAAAGCCTATTCAGGTGAGCAGTTCCGTGTAAGTTATGTAAAACACTTAGATGAGTTTGTAACCATTTAATTTTAGGGGTCTACGAAAATGGAAAAAATTGGCACGAGATCTACGGAGAAAAAAAGTTTGGGAACCTCTGGGTTATATGGTTAAGCTGCTATACATAAAATAAATTCACCTTCAATAACTTTGAATATAATTTAAAACATGTACGCATCGTACAAAATAAGAAAATAATAACTTTTATTCGTGGCCTAATGTTTGCTTGGAAACGGCATTTTGTTATTGTTGTATACGTGACGACAAAATTATATGATTCGAATGGTAAAATGAATAGGAATTGAAGTTTGAACAAAGAATGATTTGAATGTATTTTTATATACATATACATACACATATAGATATTGATAATTATATTTGTTTATTTTTTTAGTTTCAGACCATCAAGGCACCAAGTATAACGTGCGTTGTACATTAAATATCAATAAGTTGAATTAAAAAAAAATAAAAATAAAAAATAATAATAAATCATTCAACTTATTGTCATCAAACAGAAAAAAAAAATATTTCACTTTATGAAATCTATATTTTAGTATAAATAATATTATTTTAGTAGAATCAAAGACAAAAATATATACATCAATGTTCAATTAAAACTTCTTTTAAATCTTAAATAATAGAAGCAAATTCTAAAATAAAATAGGCGTTAATTCAAAACGGTAAGATTTGTATTTATCTTACTGTATTTGACACACTAAATTACCATCAATTTAGTTGTATAATGGGCCATTAAATGACAATCGTTGTCTCAAAATTAACATAACGCAAAAGTATTTATATACATAAATGATTGTGAAAAAATTGATTTGAGTCTATAATAACAGATTATATCCATTTTGTTTGATAAATTTGAAATATTTACATTAAACCTGAGTAAAAGATTCTAAAAGTTGCACATATTTATTTAAGTACATATCATATTAGTTTAAAATTCTCATAATGCTAATCAATAAAATATTATTTCTTTATCATGAACAATTATTGAAATCAATTTATTTCTTCAAAATTAAAATTAAATATACTTTAAATGTATAAATATATCAATACGAGATAAATAGAAAAAAATATTAAATAAGTCAATAAAACAAAAATCTTGATTTCGATAACGCTATGACATATTTCATAAATTCTAACTTCCAATTGTAGGCGATATTTTTTAGCTTTCTACTTTTGTTTTTGTACCTGCTTCAAATTCCTTGCACAACCATTACTTATGCGGCGAGCTAACGGTCGAGACATTTTCCTTTTTTACAGCGTTATCTCGCTCAGTTTTTTTTTTCGATCCACCATAGAAATATTTCACCTCACATAATCTTGCACATTGCATATTATTGTAGGTTAAAAAAAACTTTTTAATTAAAAACATTCGTTTTTTTTTTTATATTAATATACTTATTTTATTTTTCCTTTAATATTCCATTGGACGTATATTTTAGGAAAAGGAGAACAATAAAATCGACCACGTGAAGTCAAATATTAAGACGTAGCACAAAATATATAATATCGACAGCAAAATAATATGTAATCATCAATTGGGCGAAGAGCCATTAATTTGTTATCATCTTTATTATTATTATTATTATTAATGTTTTATTTTTTTAAATTTTTTCAACAGCTTTAAATGCCGTTAAGGCCCATTGCTGCAACATACACTTCCTTCCATCACTCTCCATATATTGCTACTTTCTAGTAGTTATCAACTTCTTAACGTTGTTAGATCCTTCGAGACTTTATCAAGTCATCGTTGTTTAGATCTGCCTAAGAGCCTCTTTCCTCGTGGTTTCCAACTTAGGACCTCCTTTGCAATCATGTTAAACCATAGTATGTTACCTAGCCAGCTTAGTCATTTGGCCCTAATTACTCCAATTATATATGGTTTTCCAAAGGCATTGTATACTTCTTCGTTTGACCTTATTTCATGCCTTTGTGTTACATTATTTTATTTATTATTATTATTCGTGTGTACGATGATACGCATTTTTATTCGGTAATTCATAAAGCGTTCAAGAATTGCATTTAAATCGTTGTACCCTAATATTAATGTTTTATAATATTTATAATGGATGTATTCTTGAAACATTAATAAGGTAAGATGAGATATGGAAAATTATTTTAACCGCCATACTTAGAAGAATAGCTCAGGCAGCCTATATACGACGTAAAAAAAAAATCGTTTTAATTGAATCAGTGTACGTGTTCCATGAACTGTAAGAATGCAAACAAAGTGGGTTAAATTATTAAAAATCACATTAATAACCTGTGGCTACTGTCATATAAGAAAGCGTCGTATGGATTAACTTCGATACTGCGTCAACTATTTCCGTCGTATTAATCTAATGTTCTTACGATATATTGCCCGAATAAGATCTCAAAATAAGTAGACACTTGCACTGTATACGGTGGCAGTTTTAAGTGTTTACGTATACAAACAAATTGAAATAATAGATGAATAATAACGGGAGCGAATTTTCAATAACAAAACTAAAATATCCAAACACGCATATGTGTAAATTCGAAACGTGTAAATTGGTTTACGGTCGTGCGTTCATAAACTGTATGTATTAGATTGCGTATTTAAAATAATTAATTATTTTATCCATTACCAGTGATAACGACGTAACAACAATTAGAATAAATATGATCTTCTTACGGTAAAGAACTTCTGCAACATAAGTCTCATATCTCAAACATCACGCACGAGAACGATTTAAAAATCGAAAAAGTTTTAGTCGGAGTTAAAAATTATTATGAATAATTGCACACAAATTTAATGTTGGCACAAACCAACCGGTATCTGTATCAGCCAGTGAATCCTTGTCAAGAAATGTCCAAAGTCGACTAAAAATATACTGATGTCCGGATCTGTTGTTTTTCGACTATTAACTAACTTTTGTCGATGTCAGAGGATTACAGTGATATGTCTCCCTCCAAGTGTTTGCTTTTTTTATTACGTTTAATCATATTTACTCGTAGTATAAACAAAAAAAAAAAAAAATGCAAATTTTAAATTTCTATATTTTAAATTACAATAAAAAAAAACATTGTGTATACTTATAAATTATAAGCATTTTCTGTAATCAGTGCACATAGTACATTGTTAAAAATTGCAAGATATTTGTCTTTTTTTATCCGGATTTGACAAATGACATGCATTTAAGATGCTTATTTACCAATCGATTTAAATCTGTTTTTTTTTTTTTTTTACTCGTATGAGTGTGACGCCAAATTACACGCGAAATTTGGTCAACTATTGAAGTGTGATTATTAATAGTTGGAATAATAAATAATTGAATGTTTTTTTTTTTTTTTCGAAAGGAGAGTGTCTGTTTTAAACGCTTGTGTCACAGCTGTTCATTCGGTTCATCAATAATCGAACAAAATTTAGTAATTATAAATAGTATAAGCCAACGCTATTCGATTGCAGCTGGTGAATTAACTATTGAAAATTTCAGAAATTTAGGAAGCTTTTCGGTGAATATATTAAATTTATCACAAATAACTAACCCGTATAATCGGGTGAACATTAAACGCACCATTTATGTTTTTTATAACTTAGAAAATTTATTTAATTCTGTTCAATGTATTAATATTATACCGGATTATTAAGGATTATTATAATTGGTAATATACATACATTTATGTATATATATATACTCGTATATGTATAAATCTATGAAATAGATTATTAATGAAAATTGTAACAATTTAAATTAATAATTTATTACATCTAGCGGTAATTTATGACAATTGTTCTTAATACATAAATCATGGACCTAGAATATTTTCGATGTAGTAACCGCTGTTTGTGCAGATTTAAAACATTGACAAATGAGGATTAAAATAAATTATTACATTCTTGGTTATAGTGAATATTTATGCTATGATCGAAATCAAAACGTCAAACCGCATGCAAACAAATGAGTCTAGAGTTACACAAAAATTGCAGTGTCAGTTGTTTTCAAAAAAATGTTTTCACCTCGATGACCACTGATAAACGTACAATTTACATTTCGCGTCGATCAATACGGGAAATTAACGAGACGATAGGGTTTTCGGAGTTGGAATAATCAATCAACGGGGGAAAATAGAATTTAATTCGCTGCGTGGGACCGACCCGCGAGTCCGTGCGAAATGACTAGCCGTTATGATAATTCAGAAAATGTGTTTGTTACACGATATGTTATTTCGTTAACGTTTTCCCGATCAAACAATGTAAACATTTCAAAATTATATTCCGGTAACCGGCTGGCTGCGGCAGTGCGCCAGTCGTTACAATCGTCGTTGTACATAAATCCAAGAGCGACCGCAGAAGGAAGTGTTCGAAATAACAGTGTTTCGAAGTCGCATAAATAACGGCTAACTTATATAATGTACGCATTATAGCGGTTTAAGCAGCGCAAGGATGTGTATGTGCAAAAACATATACACAAAAACGCACAGAACCAACGGGACGGGGCTCAGAGTACATTTTAACAGTATTAGGACTGCGCAGAAGTGAAACCAGTGAACATCCCTGGCTGATGGCGCCTGCGTAGGGTACCAAGTGCTGAAATCGCACTGATTTCTTGTGGGTCCCGAGACCTACATATATTTGAGGGCCCCACTTTGGTCTCTTGAGTAAATACTAAAAACACATAACTATTCGTCTGGATCTTTAGACCGCTAAACAAATTGTAAATAGTTGGCACTACCAAATATGAAAACAAATACAGATCTATAACAACTAATATAGATAAATATTATAATGCTGATTGTGTTTGTAGTTTGTGTCAGAGCTCAGGAAGCCACCGCAAGATTTATATGCTATTATGTTAAAACGTATTGTTACTACTATATAGAAATAAGTTATGATGAAGCAATAGATATATTTTGTAAAGCAAGTAAACACATATTCAATGCCTTAAACTATAGTATTTTGTAGTGTTAACTTTGAAATCTTTAATAATTACTATGTTAATGTACTTGAAAAACTTCCTTGAGCCTGAATACCAATCGGTGAAGAATTTTTTTATTGCAGTAAAATTCAAACCCATATAAAAAAAAAACGCACAGGATTTGCAATATTTTTAAATGTATTTAAGGTAAACATGCGTTACCAACCAGTTACGGTACTGCTGAGTAGTTACTTCAAAAAATTGATGAGATACTTTGCTCAATAATCGTTGCTCAGATGTTATGTTACGTTTTACGTTACTCAATTAAAATTCTAATAAAATCGCTTTGATTTTCGATCAAAAAAAATTACTACGTTTTTTTCAAGTCACAACTGAAAGAAAAACTTGTTTGTGTAGATTTATTGGTATAATTTTTGAGGCCCACTAAGAACAATGCATTGTATACAACATGCTCATACAGTTGGGCCAATTGTTAGTCATTAATTAAACAATTTAATGACATTTTTTTGGACATAGTTTTTCCCTCACAAGAAAGTCGATAACTGGATTAAAACTGTCCGGTTTTGGTCTGAAATCACTGTCAACCTTTACTTTATTTCTTTATTTTTTTTTTTTTATAAAAGTGGAAACAACTTACTTAGAAAAAAAAATAGTTTGTCGAAAAGCTCATCAAGTTTCTTAGTTAAATTTTGGCATTTACTGGATAATCTTATTACTGTTAGTGTTTCCAGAAATATTATTCTACAATAAAATATATAATAATATTATTTCAACCAGAAATACGAGACGTTATTCATGATAGTCTACGTTCAGTTACACGATGCACCATAGTTAGACAATGGGTTGGGAACCGCCATTATTTGATTTATATTATGAATAATTAATCACTATTATCATGTTATTCTGTATGCTTTTATAATTAACACTTTTTAATACATTTTCAAATGATTGAATTTTTATTCATGAACTTGCGTTTGATTGTCTTTTTTTTTTTTAACAGATGCCTAGCAGGTTTGGCCATTGTCCCCTATCGTGGTTACAAAATGATTTTTAAAATATTAGGGTACAGTCTTTTTTTTTTTTTTTTTTATATATATATACATCAAAGAAAAAGGTAAAATGCCAACAATACAAATAAAAAAAATAAACATAATTTGTAATAATAAGACAAAAAAAAGTGAGTCACGATTTTATTGACTTTGTATATAAGTGAGGATAAATTGTTAATTTGAAACCGGTCGCACTTTACAAATATAATAATACTCCAGACTAAGTATATATTTATTTATTTCTATGCATAATAGGGTGACCCTTATTTTAGAACTTACGAACTTTTGATTTCTCACCCTCTCATTTTGTTCATTATTATAAGGAAGTAATTTTAATTGAATTTGGTCATGATTATTAACCCCTTCACGTACTACATGAGGGTTGAAAAATTGTAAAATAAGGTTGGTATATCGTTTTTTTGAGAATAACCAATAAACTACTGAACTTATCGTAAAAATATACATAAATTAAATTATACACATCTATATTTTTAATAAAAAATATCAGTATAACATTTTTTTTACATATATTATTTTCTAAGAAAAATTATAAAATATCAAATATTTTATTTATTTTAAAAAATTGATTTTTATATGATTTTTGAAGTATATCAGAATAGATATTGATGATACGACAAAATATTGAATGCAAATATGTTAAAAATAAAATTTTCTAAAAATAAATTAATAAGCATAAATTGCTTTAAATTATTTTATTGCAATAAACGAGTAAACGTAATTAAATTAATAAATGTAAGATAAGTTCTATAATTTATTGATTATTCTCAAAAAACGACATACCAACCCTATTTAGCATTTTTTTTACCCCCATGGAACACGTAAAAGAGGTAAAGTAATTATGACCAAATTTCACTAAAATTACTTTCTTATAATAATAAACAAAATAAGGAAGTTATAGTTCAAAAATATTAATTTTTTCGTCTTTAAATATAACTAAGGGCCACTCTAATATAAAAATTTGTATATTTACTAATATACAAAAAACAAAAAAAAAAAATGAAAAAATGTTGCACTTCATTGGGTACTTTTATATGGTTTTGAATAAATTAATACCATTAATAAATTAATTTTGTTGTAGATATTCAAAGGTTTGTTGTTAAGGCATTTGGAGAGGCTATTTGAGATGTATTTCGTTTTTTTTCATTGAATTTACGACATTCTAACAGTAGACAGACACTAGGATCAACAGTAGTTTGATGGAAATGTTGTAACCACAAGTGATGTATGGTTCAATCTCAATTTTTGGTTATATTAAACATATACCTAATTGGTATAACCAGTTTCAAGTTTTTTTATTTATTATTTTCATAATATTTACTGATATTCTAACATTTCTAAATATACAGTAAGGTATCTAAGTCTCTTAATAAAAATATTATGTTACATATATTTCCTAAAAAGTAAGTTTTCTGAAGAAATGGATCGAATTGTGTGGGCAAGTTAACTGTAAATGTAAATACTGGTAAATAGATAATATTTTATGTTCAATAATAAATATTACTACATTATAATGTTTGTATATTTGTATAGGTTATTATTCAGAAAATGAATGTTCTCGAAATTTTCTAAATAGTGACTATAATAAGTCACGAGTTCAAAAAATGCAAGTAAATTCACCAAAAAGTAGAACAAAAACTTAAATTTGATGCTGCAATATTTATAAAAATGGTATTTTTTACATTTATAATAATACTAATGAATATTTTATGTTTTTACTGTTACAATAATTATTTATTTACATCCATGTAGCCAGTCTCAAACTCTACCCAACACAATCATTTATGTCCCCAAAATTTACTGTAAATCCATTTTTAACTGGTTTCAAATACCTGTATGCATTACTTGCAACTTCTTTATGCTTAGAAATTGAGAATGTCAATTTAGGTGACAATCAGACAATCATGTTAGTTTTACCGATACACTTAAGCAAATGATGTACAACTCGTAGTCCACAAAGTGATGAAAATGGAACTGATGTCTTGCAGTAATGAATATAAATGTTGTGGTTTATAAAATTATATATATCATATTTTATTTTTAGATTGCAAATTGATTTATTGGAGATACTAAATAAATTAAAAAAAAGGTACAAACTTAAATTTATCTTTTAGAAATACAATTAAATTACAATAAGATACAATTAAGTAATTTGAATGTAATTATATCCAACATTTGGAAACAAAATTAAATAAGTTTAATCTTGTATGTCCACTAATAAACAAATAATATTAATAATGGATCCGAAAAAAAGTTTGTAAGTGTACAGAAGGTGAAATTGCCAGTGTCATAACCTTAAGAAGTTTATTACCCACAAAATTACCTAAAGCTTAGGTATAAATACCTGACAGATGATAAACATTATCCTTTACCCGGTCATAAAATAATAATAATAAAAATAAACAAATCCTTTTAATCTACATATACTTTTCAAATACGTTTCGAACTTTTTACTTTAAAAAGGGCTCTCCGGTTTCATACAGGAAAAGGAATTTTATTTTCAATAATAAATATTATGTAACGCAAAATGTATTTACTTATACAAGTACAGTATGACTAAATTTGAATATTAATTACGATGTTTAAATTAGATAACACAATGTGAGCTATAAACAAAATAACAATATTGGCCTTTAGGAGACATACTTTTTCTTAAATAATATGTCATGGTAAAAGGCTTAGCAGTTGAACATTGGACCACAAAAATGTGTGCGGTCTTCAACATTAATTTTTCGACTATTTTCCGCTCAAATTCCTGAATATTAATAATTTCTAGTGAGTAATGTTTGTTATTTGATAAACATATAACAGTACATACAAACATTCAACTAGTATAAAATGTATCTAATTAGTTTATCATAGTCTGTATGAAATATTTATGAAACTGTAATCGAAACTACTATAAGGCATAATATAAAACATACAGGTAAGAAAGTGTAATTTTTTTTACACTCAAGATCCAACCACACGTGGTAAGTATCATAATATTTTAATTTTAATTGCATCAATTTTGGTACATTAATTTTTAAGTACACATTGTTGAACCGGTGAAAACAAATATGTTAAAAAATTACGTTATAACGGCGTATCTTGATGATAGATGATGAATCGGATAACGTATTTACATAATGTGCAGAACTCAGTGTTGTCCCACGATGGTTATTATACCATAGAGTAGACAAATTTAATAAAGATTGAAAAAGTCCTATAGTTTTAATAATATAGAATACTAGTTGAATTGTTCGATATTTTATCTTCTACCCGATAGATACTTTACTATTTTAGACTAGAAAAATTACTGTTTTGAAGTACAATACAATTTTTGCTTGAAAAGTGCACAATTGTTGTATATTCTAATGATACTGCTGTTATAAGCAGACACGTTCATCTTAAATACAATTTTTTCTGTAGGTATTATTCACTCTCCCCATTCTGAAGTGTTGAAAATAATCTGACCTTTAATAATGTTAAGGGTGATCATTATTTGTGGTTTAAACTTACTATATCCTTTTATGTTGTATCTTTTTTCTTATTACGTTGATACTTTATTTTAATTTAAACTACAGAATGACTTCTCCAAAAACATTAAATAATTCTATAATAACATTCATATTCAATATTATAAAGAAAAAATGATTTATCAATATTTTTATAGAAAAATGTAATAAAAAATAAATATTTATTATGCATCATAACAAAACCATGGAGGGATAAATAACTGAGAGTGAGTGTACCTATATTTCCTATTTAGTATTATTAATTCGATATAGTAAAATTACTATTTTTTTTATAACTCTAGACTTTTAAAGGCATTTATTTATATCTTTATTTTACTCCATTTGACATATTAGTGCATTTTTATTTTTAAACTTTGTATTTGGTACATAATTTAACTTTAATGGCTTAATATATAAATTCAAAAAATATTTCTTCAAAAACTGTATATAATTTTTAATAAATGTATAGTTGAGATTATTTAACACTGGTACTTTATTTTTAAGAGTACCTAAGTAAAAAGTATGTATAGGTAATTACAAATTAAACTTTTAATCTAAATAAAATATGATTTTCTGATTATATTTCTTTCGTAGTTGAAAAACCGAAGAAAAATAACAAGCTTACAAGGAGAGGCAGAAAAACTATTTAAAAAAAAATGGCAAATATTTTCGAAAAAAAATATAAAATATAAAACATTTTTAACATTTTACAATGTATAAATAATTTAATGGATGATATTTTTAAAAAAAATTATAAATAAAAACTTTCAGTACTCTAAATTCGTTTCAATTATATTTGTTGATGTCAAGCGATTATTTCCGAGACAATAATTTACCAACAAATAAATACTAATCATTATTATCTAAAGTTGGGTGTCTAATTTTATATAAATAAAGTTATAAAATATTATTAAAACGATTTTATTTCACAGTCGAGTTATTATAAGTGTTTAGTTTTTCTTAGGTATGTATATTTTATGAATTTTTAGATCATGTAGAAATCCAGGACATTAGTCGTTATATATCTATATTTTGAGAGCGTTAAGCATAATCGTTTTGAAAAAAAATCAATTATTTATTTACTTTAGGAAAAATTAATTGTTATCGTATTACCATAGGAATAACATTAAAATAATACGATGTAATAAATATTTATGATGGAACGGTTTCATTTGAATTTGAGTTTTATAGTTTTATACCCACCAGTATATTAAATTTTATAACATCAATTAAACGAAAGTATTTTTTTTTATTTTCTATGAATGCGTGTATACCGGATTTATTATATAACGTTCACAATCAGAAACTGATATTTATGAAGCCACCTCCACCTACGCCGTTTTAAATATTTAGCGACTTTTGAAAAAAATCTCAGTGCATAATATTATCATTATTCAAATACCAATGTTCGCTTCTGCTATGATGTATATGTGTTGACAGTAGTGAATCAATATCAACTTTATACAAGCGCAAACACGGAAAACTGGTCCAGCCTTCGTTAACCATCGAAATAAAAACGAATCACCTAACCTAGAAATTTAATAACTATTTCGATCGCCCTTGATTTTGTAACAGTTTTATATCAATAACACGATGCGAGACAAAACGTTATTTCCAAAAATCACATTTACAGGTCAAAATCGCACCATCCAATAGATGTCCCGCAATGACTCGATTTGATTAGAATTGATTTCACGGGAGACGCTAAGAAAACGATTATTGATTTGTCCTCCCAAACGGGTAATGATAATCGGTCGGAACCGTAACGATACAAATATGTATACGTTTGAATTAGAACTGTTTTGTTTGTCAACCGCAGCACAAATCGTTAAGCGAAGCGTGTAATCTGACGATTCTACAACATTCGACTGCGAAATCGATCGATACACGAACAAAATGTATAATATATACATAATGTAAACGTCCTTTTCGGTTACGTTTCGTCAACACAATAATCTCAATAATAATAGCAATAAACATAACACCGATTGTACCGTTTTCGGCCGAACCACTCCTCCGACGTCCGAAACCAAATCACCGCTGTAAGATCTGACGGAACACTGATGCAACCGTTAGTCGAAAACCGTATTACAATACCGAGGGGGAAGTTTTGGCTGGCCACATATTACTTACATATTAACCTCAAGCACCGTCAGATAACCGCACATCGCATGATTCGGTATAGAAAAAAATAGAACGGTGGCATAGAATGCATCCTCTAACACGATGCCGATGATGATAATATTTTTATTTATTTTTTTTTAAGTTCAATTTGTTCGAGTTTGTCACTTTTATACATATGCGTGTAAATATTTACGTAACGAACCTACCTGTTATGCGAATATTTTATTCTATTACAAATTATTTGATATATTTTCATTTTTTTGATTTACTGAAAAAATAATTTTCCGTTCCTATTTATGATTTCAGACTTCGGTCAACTGTTACTTCATTTTATTCGAAATATTCAATTGAATTTCACTTGGTGTTCTGAAAAATTACATTTGAACAAATATAATTCTCAAAAATTTTCAATCCTATTCTACAAATAATATGAAAACACGTGTTTTAAATTAAGAATATTTACTTCAAATTCTACATATAAAGTCCATACTTCTAAGCTCATATATATATATATATATATGTTTTCGCAACTTTCGAAGGTTGTTCGTGATATTTTCCGATTTTTTTTTTAATTTTAAATTAATTTAAGGAGAATCAATTGTACTTAATTACATTATAGTAATATAAAATGGAACTTCAATAATTATCTAGTGGCAATCTTCATATTTTTCACTTTATCAAAATTCATTGTTTAATTTTGAATATTCTTGATTTAACTTTTTAGAACATATCAATAGATAAGATTATATAAGTTACTTAAGGTCTTTTTTTTTTATTTCGTAGCTTGTCTGTCGTGCCTAATTTAAAATATTTTTCTGACTCTAATGACCAGGTCAATGTGTAGCATAATAACTTATCTATTAAAATAATAACTCTTTTGGTATATAGCTTAAATGTAATACTAAATTTTTGGTACATCGATTTTTATCAACCGGGTTTTTTATTCTGAAAAATTAACGAAACTTGAACGATTGTAAACACTATAATAAGTAATATTATCCTTAAAAATAATAAGAACATACTAATAATGAATTTCGCTGTACGACTATAATACATTTTAGAGGATTATAAGCGAAGTAGCTTTGGGTTTAAATTCAAATCCAAAAAATATGAAATTCCTCATTTTACCAAAAGAAACTTAAGTGATCACACGGTTGAAATCATACTCCTTTTTCGATTGCATGTAAAATTACTAAAAAAAACTATCTGTTTGAAGTGTCATTCGTAACCGATTGTTTTCGATTTGCATTGATGCACGGAACTGTCGGTGGAGATATTAATAACCGGAAAATGTTCTAGGAAAATAACGAAAATAATTATAGTTTTCAAAACCAACACATGCTATTAGATCACCGAATCACCTAGAATATATAATAGTAATAATTATAATAATTTGAATGATATAGGTTTTTTAGGCGCATGCCGTGCGCGAGATCGCAATAAATCCATGCAGGAACTATACACCGATAATTAGAACGCGGGTGCCGTATTATTTCACGATTTTTGATTGTAATGTATAGCTACATTTATTGCGGCTATATTATTTTCGGCCATAGAAATGTTTATAGTCGGTTGGTAGACGCGTAGTTTATTTTTCCGTGCAGTCGGCGCTATATTATTATATGCTAATACGCTAAGAGTTGTAATAAGGTATTAAAAAGGATCCATCGCGGTTATTCCGTAGGCGTCGTATACACAGACTTAGAACGATCGAACACGAATACAACTTAAAAGGTACCTGCTATACAGTGAGATATTTTTTTGTTTATTTTGTTAAAAAACAAACTTTTTAAACGGTTATCTATACGTTTTCGAGATTCAAATAAGGAGAAAGGATCTAAAGTTTTCTCGTCGCCGTCGTTGTTGCTGTTATTGTTGTTGTTGATGGTCTTATCTTTTATATTAGTTTTATTCTCGAATACTTACAGCTTAACTCGCGCCGACCCACACGCGAATATACATATTATAACACATTTTATAACACTTCATTTATATATATATATATATATATATATATTTATATATAAAAATGTTACACGGCCTCGTGAATAGCTTTAATAAATTAAACGAATAACCGTATCAAAAAATATTCAAATGAACAATTACGCTTTGAATGTGTAAAGTTTCGGGAAATTATAAAAAATTTTAGAACCATAGCGAGGGGTGAAAAATTAAAACATTTCGTGCGTACAAAAACATTAGAATTTAATTAAATGTTAAGGTTGTACACCTCGAATCATCTAAAACTACAATATTAAGTTATGATTTATCATTATTACTATTGTTATTATTATTATTATTATTATTAATATTATTATTATTACTATCGTTATTATTATTTTAACGTATTCCTTGATACCTGCCTCGTTGAAAATAAATCCAAAGATGATCTCTCATTAAACTCTCCGCACAAAATATTTGTTGAAACATCTGACGTACGCCGTCTGTCGAGACACTATAAATGAGGTTATTGTAGTCACGTAATAAGACAAAAATGGCAATCTGGAGGCATCATAGACGCACAGTTCGAGTTTCGATGTGAAGCTAAGATAGATAGTTTCGGTCATTCGGAAAGCTACTCGAAATAAATAGATTTCTATTTTTTTTTTTTTTTTTAATTTAAACCGTATTGTACATACACATTGGCACGTTTAACACGCTGATCGTTCCTGACCAAAGGCATCTTCGCATCCTCTGCGATTCGTTTTGGCACGCCTTACCTTACATTCACTTTGTAGTCTGCTCATTACACACACACGAATATACTTGCGTTGTAACGAATCCGGTGAAAGCACTTTTAGTTTGATACTAAAACGTTTTAGAACCATACACGATTATTGTTCGTGTACAGTATGTGTGTGCAGTTACGAGAACATTTTAAGCAACATTTTATAAACACGTTTTTTCGTTCTTTTTTTCGTAATTTATTTAAACTGTCATAATTTTCTTTGGGTTTTCAATAGATTGCGCTTAGAACTAGTTAGTTTTATACATGCGATTACGAAACACTAAATATATTTTTGATGGAATACTGGATAATGTTTCTAAGTATATTCATCATCATTTGATGTCAAAAATGAAACATTTAAAAAGCTTAGTAAAGCGAATTGAACAAAACCAAATATTATTTTAAGACAAGATTACCCGCTGTCATAGGCATAACTAACGGAGGGGGGGGAGGGCGCAAGAGGATCGTTAGAACCTCCGATTTCAAATTTAGCACTCCGATTTTTTTTTTTTTTTTTTTATTCATATTTATATCATCCTATACAGTGAAATACCGTTCAAATTTTCAGTAATATCAGCACCCCCCAATATTTGGTATCTAGTTGCGCCCGTTCTATACGTTCACGGTCCGTATTTACGTACAGTCATCACCGTCCCACGTCTCCGCACCGGTGGCATGCGGAAGACGATCGTCGTCTCGATGGCGGGCGGAGCGTGTGCAGGGTTCGGGATCCGACGACGATATCGTTCGTCGTAAAACGTTACTGGCGGCAGTGCCGGATTAAGGCCGAGTGCATTTACGTTTAATTGGATCCGTCGTCTTTGTCTCAAGTGATCTCGCGGGTTTTATTTCCTCCGCGGCCCGTGAACCATCCTGAGCAGCAGCAGCACAACCACCGGAGTTGTACGCGAATCCAACGATTTGTGCCGTATATAAATAACGCACGTAATACGCTCACATCGATTTCCTACCCGTTTATACCAGTCAAGACATCTTATATCCCGCTTGGGCTCTTTCCTATATACATATATATATACAACGATATGTCTGTGACTCTGGTTTTTATGCGGACGTATATATCATATATATTGCGTTTTTTCCTACGCAATCGTTCACAGGGACAACCTTAGGCCCGTGGTGTAAAATTCTTAAGGGTCTGCACATTCAGACTTTGTTCTTGACACTCTCCAGTCATTATGGTTTATATTTTTATTTATTTTATTTTATTTTATTTTTATTTTTTGACGATAAAAACTCTCATAATATTATATATACGAAGTGCGCAATCGAGTGATTTCGATAACACTTTTAACGAAGCGAAACTCGCGAAAAATTACTCGGCGGCGACCACGATGTGGTAAAAATAATCGAAGAACGAGATAATCGGTGTATAACATCGAAAGGATCTAAAATACAAGATTATTCTTTCGGCAAATTAAAATCGACATTGTAATCTCGATCAATTTTTACCGAATCGATTTGTTAACAATACGCACATTTTTTTTATTTTTTCACTAATGTTTGGACTTTGGTGTACAAACACAAGTACCTGGGCCTCTACACTATTCGCAAAACAAATTATTTTCCACGGTTATTAATGATAGCGGACGAATCACTCGTCCTGTAATGTAAAAACACGATAGTCCCGCAAGTCGGTGCAATCGGTGTGAAACGATTTTTGAAACGATAATTTTTTTCCGTCAAAACCCAATATTAAAACAAGGATACGAACGTGAATGGAACGACTGTTGGAAAAACGAGATTTCACATGTTCCGTTGAATTTCATTTGGAACCCATTACAATTACCATCACTATCACATTTTAATACTACTATTGCTACTATTAATACTCCTATGCTACAAATACTGAACTATGACTACTACGAGAAAAATGTTTTTCGTTCCAAGCAGCGATAAAATCGTAGACAATAGATTGTTCCGTTTCCGATTCGATTGAAAAACTTTGCTTTTTTTCTTTCGACAAGCACAATGAATCGCAGACAGGTTACACGTGCCTGGTCGAACCGAGACCAGAATCGCATGCGTATACGTCTACGATGAGCTAAGCAGATAAATTGCAAACGGTCCTAGAAGAGATATTATTGTACCCGTCAAGTCTGTTCGGAGTTTAACGATTTGTCGTTCATGACGGGGACGTATATAGGCGGTACGCTAGAAAACGTACTTCCGTCAGTTTCAATATCGTTTTTAGAGTGATGATCTTTAAAAAAAAAAAAAAAATACATCTTTAGATGAATAATAAATTTAAATTATGAATGCGTTTGAAATTAATAATTATTAGACATATCATAATATTAATGAAACACAGCAAAAATATCAATTTACAGATCATATCCTCTTTATTTTTATGGCGACTATCCCGACAGCTATAAACCACTAAGTATTAACAAAACAAAAATGACGAATAAGCAACCCTAATAAAAGAGGACAAATGTTATTAAAAATTTTATTTATTATAATTCTAGATTAAGTTTTTCGATTTAATATGATTCACGGAATTGTAAACCATGTATTTGTTCTTCTTTGCGCCATATCTTCGCGCTAATATTGCTATTTTGTCTAAAAACGTTTCATCTCAGGTCCCTCCATTCAAAATTTATGTTTACGATACGGTTTTTGGAAGCATATCCGCTACATTTCACATGATAATATTATAACATTGAATACATATAAGCGTAATCCGAGTGACCTCAGATCGTTTACTTCGATGCGAATATTTTTATTTCGTTTATTCGATTTTATTATTACGTTTCCTTTTCTATGTGATCACTCGCATGATATCTAATTCGTGAAGAACCGGTTAAGACATAGAATCACATGAAAATAATATGATATAATGACGTGAATATTTTAACGACAATTTTTAAACCAATAATCGCTAAATTTTTATTTTCTCTCGTTACAAAATTATAAATATAATACAAAAATAATTTAAAATCATAGATTTTAACCATTTTACATGGTTAATAATTTAAAATTACAAAACGAAAAAAAGTAATTTTAGATAGTTCATGTTAGGACTAAAATTGATTAAATGGAAAATTAAGTTACTGTAATGTATTGTGCACATTGTTTGAACGACGTATTGATATAACAACCCTATTAATTTATGTTTTCAGCCATCGAGCTTTACACTAAGTCAATGCAAAGCTCGAAGTATAATACGTTTTCAAAAATAAGTAACGTAATAAATAAAGAAAAGACATAAAAAATGGCGATTATTATTTTTTCTTTATTAAAAAAAAAAAAATAAAAAAAATAGTAATAATAATAATAAAAATAAAATAAATAAATAACGATAGAAATAATGAAACGAATAATAGTTAAAGGGAGTGTAATAACGTATTATTATTAACCCTAAATGACAAACGAACACGGTTATTTACTTTTGTGGGAGCAGGTGTCTCGAATCATTTGGTTGCTGTGGAAACAAAACTTTTAGTTTTCCTAACACATAAAACGAATTAATATATATATATATATATATATATATTTCTTTTTTCATCTTTTACTCTTTCGCAGACCGTTTTATAATACAAAAACATATGGATATTTGCAGAACGGGGGGAAAAAAAAAATGTCACCGGGAAATCACGCAGACAGATAATTTCGCCGTTTCTCTACAACACCTTTTTGCACACGTGTCGACGATATTAAAAGCAATAGGCGTCTATTGAAGATGACTGTTTCGTGAATTTCGCATTGCACATCGCAAAAGCGTATATTTGCTATTCTCACGATGTACGCGTACGCGTGCACATACACGTACGCATGTAAATAAATATATATATATATATATATATACGTTATTATATTGCAAGTATATTACTATTTACTACGACCTCTTACTAAGTTAAAAGGGAAAAATAAAACATATCGTGCGGTTACGAATGCAATATAAGGAAACAGATCACGAAATAAGAAGGAAATATTGCTATTTCGGATACGACTATATTCCGTACATGTATATGGGTACTCGGTAAGTGAAACGCTATAAAAAAAAAAAAAAAAAATAGGGAAAAAAATAAATAAAAATATTACGTTTACGTACAGCATTAGTCGCAGTGTCGCTACACCTTGTTGTAAATCAACACGTTGGCTGTAATTTGCATTTCCAGTTTATTAGATTTCTCAACGTGCCATATAATATTATTTAAACGAAAAAAATAAAATCAAACAACTTGTTTCATAAAATTCTCACGAACGCAATTGTATTGTTTTACACGGCACCATATTCATATTAAAATCGTGCAATCAATTTGCTAATTAATACTATATGACGAACCACTCGGAAGTATTACATTACATCCCGGTCGCTTTAAATATTATTATGTTTGCACTTTTGCAGTAATCGAGTGCACAGTAGATGTGTAATGAAAACGATGTTTATAAGTAGGTAATTACGTATAAATTTTAGTGTATGGAAATCCAACAGAGTTTAATTAAAATTCAAGTCGCGCTGTAATGTTTAATCACAAACCCTTTTGAAAGTCGATAATATTACATTTTAATGTTACCAACAATTATGATTACAGTGCACAGCGTCGTACAGCATAACGTAACATAACAACGACACACAATTATTAAGTAAACGCAATATATTAATTATTGTTAACGCGGTCGAAAAACTTTAGTAGAAGAAGAGTTAATAATAAAAATAATAATAAATTAAAAAAACAAAAAAAAAAAAAAAAACACAGAGTTGAATAAAAGAATATTATCGTATATTCTCCGTCTGTAGAAAAAATATAAAAGTTAAGAGTTCAAGCTCATTGCCATAGAAATTGAATACTAATTTTCTACAACTGCGGATAATTAGAACAGAGCTAATTGTTTTTAAGTTTACGCCTTCTAGATTTGTTCCAAACTCAATTAGTAGATTTCGGGTAGCGAAATAAGCGAGAATATCGACGTATTTTTCGTCGCTCTTTATCGTGAGTGTTTTGTTTATCTTTTTTTTTCTTTCCTTCTTTAAAAAAAAAAAAAAAAAAAAATGTGTTTATTCCATCGTTTTTAATCGAACAATTAAGATACCTCAGCCCGATATGAACATTATCGGTTTTACGTAGTGTTAAGTCACTGTCCCGGTCGAACTTAAATTAAATGAAAGTTGAGAATTAATTTTCCAAAGCGAACCATTGGAATTCCTATTCCTCCCACGGGAAAGTTATAACGAAGCAATTTGTTCTACTTGCCTTAATTCGGAAAACACAAGTGGAACAACTCGAATTTGTTACACGCGCTGTCATAACTTGATATGAATCCTGAGGGTGTAATTCGATTTCGTTCGGAGGCGGACAGAATAACAACAATTTTCCCGATAAAAATATATACATATACAATCCCAGTATATACATACGCACATATATATTAAAACATTAAATACACACACACATACATATATATATATATACAAAGTTGCACTTATTCACCATCGGGAGATGATGGGAAATGAAGAGAGACAAGAGGGTGAATAAAATTGTTTAGCATTCAACTTGCGCGATTTATTTATTATGATGGATAAATATGGCGTACTGGAAATAATAAAAATATGTATATTATAAATGTCCGTCGAAGGGGTTTGGAATGTATACGAAATCGTATATAATTAATTTAAATACACTGGGCCGTATCGTGTGTTAGTATTACAACTATATATATGTATTCGTTATGAGTGTTATGACAAATAAGTGAGATAAAGACGACAAGTGTCAACACACACACACACACATGTACACAGAGTTGTTTGTAAATGTAATACGAATAATAATAATAATAATAATATGTGAAAAAAGAAAAGACACATCGAATACATTTGCTTTTCTAGTCTGTTCTCTTTACTTCATTCGTGACTTATGAATTCCATTAAATTTTGTTTGGCTCCGAAGGAATTCAAAAGGATAAGATACCCCAGGGTATGTCAAAGACATACCAATGGAAATTAGATACGGTCGACCTGAATTCAACGAAGTTTTGGGGTTTTAAATAAACGGACGCGTCGACAAACTTTTGCAAAAATTCCTATCCGGTGCGAATTTATCCGCAAACATGTCGTGACAACTTAGGAAAGACACAATGAAGTTTAAAAAGAAATGTTTTCTCACCACACTAACGCTGAGCTGCTCTATAACTTCTGTGTTATTTAAAACATCTGCATGATGTACGCAAAAACATTCGGCTGCCATGGATTTCAATTAGCAATTCCACTGATCCACCCTCAAAAATGTTTATCAAATATTATTTAATGCTGTACAAGGGGATGAAATCTTCGTTGACAGCGATGATGATACCGAATGTACGATTTATAATAAAAAGAGCAATTTAGAAATACATCATGATAATTATCATTATTCTTTCATGGCTCTAAGTAGTGATACATATTCGAGTCGTAATGCAAATTACATTATAGAACAAAGTACAAGGAGTCGCTCATATAAGTTATTAAAACAGATGATCCTATAGATCGAGTACCTTTGAATATGAAAACCATAACATCTCACTTTAAACCATAATTTGATTTATCATGTACAAGGATCACAACTAAAATGTATCTTTCCGAACATAAGAGATAGGTTTTTCAGGAGATTTTCAAATATATTCTTTTGAAGAATAAATAATCATTTATAGCATTAATACTACCTCTAATAAAATTTTTAAAATAAAAATAAAAGGCAAATGGTGGAAGGAATTCATTATTTTTAATTTTTTTTTTTTTTTCTGAAAAAATCTTATATGGTGTTCAGACTTTTTCATTTAAGCAGTGAACATTTTCGAGCGTTACCTTTTTTGCGTAACGTTCGACACTACATATATTATTAAAAGGAGAAGCGATTTTCATGACAGTTATATCTGAAGTTCTACTGAACCGATTTGCATATTTTTTTCTTTTTTTTTCTTCTTAAACGCGAGCACTACGTGTGCAAATGAGCCATCTAATGAGAAAAGTTGGAGGGGGAAGTTTGACGGCCACATATTACCGTCTTACGTACATCATACCAGCCCCACCTTATTTTTACCATTTTGTTTCTCCAATATTTAGTATGACATTTGTATGAATTTGTATGAACATTTTTTTCGAATTTGTACGATCTTAGTTTTTCGTTATCGAACAAAAACTATAGATGAGGTTGAATTGATGTTACCTTAGCCCCCCCACAAGGGAAATTTTAGTGTTTTCGATTTTTTTTGTCATGTTTTAATGCGAAAAACGTTAAGTGCCGCCAGTCACTAGGGTACCCCGAACCTCACTTACCGTTACACAACCGTTCATCGCACAAATCGACTAGACAAAGATAAAACGGTGGCGTAGAATGCGTCCTCTCTTCGAAATTATATAATACTTAAACATTTTCAATCCTATCTTAAGAATATTGTGAAAGAACGTGTTTTAAATTAAGATTATTTACGTCATGTTCTACATAGTAAATCTATATTTCTAAGCTCATATAAACTGGTTTTCACATCTTTCAAGGGTCACTCGTGACAATTTTTTTTCCTTCACGTTCGTTGAAACTATTGATTAAGCGTAAAATTGACCGGTTTTAAGGTCTATGTGGATCAAATTTTCTACTGAATTTCTTTTTATCTCAAAATCAGAAAAAATCATTTATATGTGTTGGATATTTAAGTACCAAAAATAATGTTGTTGATAAATTTATGAAATATTTGAAAATGTTGTATCGTATACATTTAATTACAAGACAATTTGCGACTTTTTTTTAGTGAATAATTTTAGGAGGATATCTTATATAAGTATTAAGGACACAATAAACTGTCTTAAACTTGATATTGTAATATCCAAACGGTTTATCATAAGATTTATTTTACAATTGTATTTCTTACATTGTAAGAACAACATTTTACGATAAATAAAATTCGATCTACAACCCGATTGAATGTGATGATTCAATATTAATAGGAAAACCAATAACATTTAAACATATATTAGTCTTATTGAAAATTGAAACAAAAAATTTTTTATTAAACTATTTAGAATTCTCGATATTTTAGATTATTCATTTTAAATATTATATAAATATAAATGATACTTACTTCATTGCGCTTAATATTGGTAGTTTGATGATCATCAAAATATGTAATCATCGCTTCAGATTTTGAAATTCTACATTTTTCTGACCCTGTGCATAGTTTAAATATTTGAAATTAATCCCATCGGGAAGTAAGAATTACCTAACTTTAGTCAAGTACATTGTTTTGGAAAACGTTAACTGCGTTATTTTAATTAGTTTTTTAATTATTTAATATCGCATCGTTTTCAAATCTTTTATTTTTAACGTCAAAACCATAATAAACGTATAAGGTATATTATGAGTTATGATTCCTTTTATGTAATTTTCTGAGACGAGAAATATACAAATACGTATAAATGATTGATCAATGCTACATACTATGTATTATATGTAACTACGATACTGCAGTAATATTTCACTGCTGTACGCGGGAATAATAGCGTTTGGGAAATTGCTTCGGCAATTAGTATCGTTCCTCAACAAGACGAATACTAAAAGTGACAATAGTTATTAACTTAAACAGTAAATTACAATTCCACACCAAAAACTAGGCAACCCCGCTGGTGTCTAAACCGTATCCGTACCAATATGGTATATGGTATGTGATGTATAGTTTATTATGTTTTTTACCTTTGTTACGGGGAATATTAGTCGATTTAGTTATGTTTTACAATTTAAATAGAAGATTTGTACAACTTCAGCACGCACAAGCTAACTTCATAAATATTAAGTTACGTATTAATAATTAAGTATAGTTTTCTTGAGTTTCGAAAGGGATCGATTTCGGCGAATATTTAATAGACTTATACATCGACGCATACACGCAAAAACACACGCTCGCACACGCACACGCACGCATATCGTGAAACCTAAAACTGGTATCACATTATGGCGTTTCGCGTTTGGCTAATCCAATTTGAATCCAGTGACAAATTTTGACAAATAAACTTTCAGTGTTATTTTATCGAATTAGCATTCCCCTCACTCTCGCTAATGGTTTCCGTGTTGGAAGCGAAAAAAAAAAACAACCCTCGAAGGCATAATAACGATTTAATAACGGGAATTTCTCTCGCAGACATATCTGAATGTCCTGCACAGCTCATTTTTCATAAAATGTATATACATACTCATATATATGTTTGTGTGTGTGTGTGTGTGTATGTGTGTGTGTGTGTGTGTGTGTGTGTGTGTGTGTTTGTATACGTATATATATGAAAAGAAAAACAGCAACAAGGAAAACACGATCCCATAAACACGGTCCAAAAGTGTTGAATTCATTTTTCAACGTTATTGACGCCTGGCGCCAGTGAACCCGTAATGTGATAAAAACCCTCCGGACGACTGTGTGGAACGTACAAATTGTATAAACATTTCCCCGCACACTACACGCCACGACCACCGCCGGCCGTCCCTTGGTCTATTGTCAATGAAAAACTGGGAAAAGGACACTAGGCGTGGACGAGAGAGGATGAAAAAATAAATAAATATAAAGCTTAGGAGCCATAACTCAACAAGGCCGATTTTTATTGAGGAATGTTACAAAAAGCACATTTGGTGTGTGTGTGGCGGATGGGATAAAAACAGAGAGAAAAAGCGAAAGGGAATATAGGAATAGAATCAGTTTGAAAGAGAGAGAAACAGTGAGAAAGGGAGGGGTGTGCCGAGTGTGTACCAACAGACAAACCAAATACTCGCCAACTATTTGTGGGTTTTGTTGGTCTGTATAACCAGAGGGGACTGCTACACTAAGCGGGCCACACATAACGACCGAACGAGACTGCAGTAAAAAAAAAAAAGAAAAAAGATATTTTATTTCAGTTATAGAAAGAAAAAACGTTATTGTATTGGATGTTTTCTACGGAATTGTTTGAGTTAGATCGTATAAACGTAAGTGCAAGCATTCATGTACTGCTATCTTCAACTGAGTGGACTTTTGGTCAAATAAGTACCCAAAAAGTATTTCTTAATCGAATAATGTTTTATAACTTCTACGCAGTAGGCACTTAGTAACTGTATTCGAAAGTTGTATAGACACAAAAAAAAAAAATAATAATAATAATAAAAGAAAATATAAAAATCATTGTATCTCGTCTATAACATCGCGCACGGGATGTTTTACGCTTATTGTCAATCATTACATCGATTTGGTTATCGAGGGGCGCTAGAGTAGGCAATTCGAGTACGTGCACGTGTAGGAACGTACGGAACCCGACGAACTGTAACTGTGTACTGTTATCGTTAACGTTTTCTTATTTAATTATCGTCGAACCCACTGGGAAACGAAAAAAAAAATAATATGAAATGAAAATATTTCGAATAATTAAATTTCTCGTTCCACCGCGCGCGTCGCAAGTGCACGTGGGCAACAATGCGCGGTTGAGACACGCCAAAACGTCATTTCTAAAAAGCGTTCGAAAACGGGGGGGTCGAAAAAATATTAAACGCGAAGGACGCGACGGGGGACGAATCTCGTCCGACGAAACGTATCGGCGACGGGAACACTTACCGTCGGGTCCGTCGCGTTACGTTTACGTCCCCGGACGAATGTTCGAACCGTTAAAACGCGCCGGGATCGTCGCGGGACGCGGACACGAACGAAATGGATCCGATGGATACCGCGTCTTGTTTTCGCACTCGAATTTTTCGACGAACGTTCACATTCAAACCGTTTTTTTACGGACAATATGTGCACGGCACGGGGATCTTGTGGACAGAATCCTTAAGGTTCTACTATTATTATGGTTTTATCATATCATCATCATCATCATTACTATTTATATAACCATTCGTATTGTTATTATTATCGTCATCGTTGCGGTAAAACACCCGTGACCACCGTTCGACAACGTTTCCCGCCCGACCAATACTTCCCGAGAACCACGTTTCGGTAACCGTACGCGAAACGCGTTCCACGGATTCCTCCGCGTTACCGATTGTTTTCGTTCCCCGCGACACTTCGTCGCGCCGAAGGTTTCACTGCATCACTATCGTTTTTGTTTTCATAATTGTTATCGTTGCCGTCGGACTCGTCGCGGTGACATCGACTCGGAAGTGTATTATCGTGGTCGGGCCCGAGCGGAAATGATTCAAGACGAAACAAAACCACCTGTGCGTACCGCTAACCCGTCGTCGCACAACAGCGGTGAGCTTTCCTCTCGGCTAATGGGAGTTGGTCCCCGACTGCTGTTCAAAACTTTCCGCGCCCACTCGCACCGTTAATTAAACACTTTTCGACCGCGCACCCCATTAAGTCAAAACAGTTAACCGCGGTGATTTCCGGATGGGTCCATAATGTTCCGAAATGTTCAACGTCGACCGCTCGAAACTCGCCACTCCTGTGTCTGCGACCTGTAAGTGCGCCAAATGTTTTGCCTCGCAGTCGTCCGTTCGGTTTTTCGTCGATTTTGTGGTACCAAAACGATTAACGGTTGCAAAACGATTCATACTCGGAACTGTTTTCAACACCAGTAGTTAATGTTAAAACAGCTGATCACTCAAACGGTTATACGGTACCGTACGACCCCGACAACACGTTTAATAACACGTTTTGAATCAATTGTTAAGCGGTTTAAAACAAAATATCTTTATTGTCATGACACGGTAAGAGGTTAACATTGAAGATAATGTTGTCAAATTTCAATGGATATTTTTGTCCTCGGAAAATATAAGAAATTCACTAACGCGTGAAGTGATCCGTATTTGAATTTTTTTTTTTTTTTTCTTTAACTAAACCAAAATTAATTTGCTTAGACAAACAGAGATATTCGGCGTGAACGAAAGGCAAATAAAAAATTTAAATAATAGCTCACGAAGATGCATCTAAAATGATTAATATCCTGCAATTTCGCCGAGGAGAAATCGTTTTGTGGGCCTTGAAAGAAGTGGCAGATAACGAAACACTGTCTCATTTAAACGTTTAGTCCGGAATTAGCGATCTGTGATCGCTTTCAAATTTAATGCTAGACATCCGTCAACTGTGTCTCGTTCGTCCGGTCTTTTTTTTTCTTTTTTTTTTAATTCTGTTATTCCGTGACTTAAATAAGGGCTGACTGACAGTAGTGATTTATGACACTAAGAATATTATTCACAGAACATTTCTCAAATTTTCAACAAAAGTGAAACCGAATAAGTGTAACCCTTGGTCCTCGGAAAAAGCAAATATGCGATCATTAATGTTCGAATGTATTCCGGATTACGTAGACATATTATATTCGAAACGAACAAAAATATTCTTGAGACCACTTAATTATTCAACAATGTAGGAATTTGTGCTTTCAGATTAAAGTATACATTATACTTTATGTTTTCACGCCTTCTGCACGAAACCTTTGCGGTTATATTATAATATTATTTGTACGACCACGTATAGTTAAAGTGTTAAAAAAAAAACTTTCAAATAAAATACAATTATCAACGGTCAATGTGATATCGTAGAGAATATATTAATAACTTATCATAAATTATAGTGATCTTATACTCGTATTGATATCGATATCTGAATAATAATTTTGAAAAAGAGATTAACTGAGTACGGGGTTTTTGTATTGACCGGAGAACGAAATCCCTTACCACCCGCAGTCGTTTGATAAAAAGTCGTATACCAGAATGATTTATTGATACCACGTGATATTAATCCAACCAAAATGTGCAACAATATTACAATCGGACCGAAAAATATAAAAAATAAAATAAAAATATTACGCACAAAAAACAGAGAAAGAACTATACGGAACTGGAACAAAAAGACGTCTGGAAATTAAATGGGTGAAGGCGTTTTTGACCAATATACTATTATAATATAACACAAATTGAATATGTGATAGAAACGCCAACGGAACGACCTTTTTGTGAGAAACTCTCCATAACGCTTTTACGAAATACGATCACCATTATTCACTCTTCCTCACCAATCATCTCCCTGGTTCTCTGGTCCCTTTCTCATCCCTTACACACATACGTACACGTACACAGATGTATATATATATATATATATATATATATATATATATATATAATATGTCTTTCTCTCTTTGGCTTTCTTTGGCGAACGGTTTCCGTTAAACATCGTACGCGCGCAACACCGATGAAACAAGAAACCGCACCGATAACGGAAGTCGAACGATACGGTGTGCTTTTTCCCCTCTTTTTCTTGCTTTTACTCCAGCCGAAGGGTTTCCCCTCACCACCCAGCCGTCTTCCAACCTTCTTCTCCTTATACTCCATCCAATACCAGCCAAGGGACATCGAGTTCTGTCCTAGTCATGATTATACGTATATATATTACACACACACCGTGCTGAGGCCAGATAAGACATAGTGGTGTGTTGCTACTGCAATGCCCTCGTATCTTTGTGTCTATCACAGTTCTCTCTCTCTCTTTCCTTCCTCTCTACTTTTCCTATATACCCCTATTCCTCTCCCCTTTACTCTCTACTACTATTTCTCTCTATTTTTCTTTATCAACCCTCGACTATCCACGACGCAACAAAAACGTGACTGGCCGATCGCCAGACTTGTCTTACTATGCGGTGCAGCAGTACACCTCTAACCGATTGTCCGACGACCATCAAACAACAACAAAAACCTATTAGACGTGGCCAATTCTGGCTTGGAACGCGTACAAGTGAGCATCGGCTATATATTGCAGAGTGGAATGTGCAATATAGTATGACTGGTACGGAGATATCATGTGTGCTTGTGTGTGTGTGTGTGTGTGTGTGTGATGTTTCTAAGACGAAAAAACTGTGCAACCGTATCGTGCTCACCGATCCGTTATAAAACGTGATCGTGTATACGTTTGAAACGATGGTTTACAACACGATTGTGGTGACGACAGTGGCTGAAAAAATATGGTGGTTTAAATGTATATATCTAAAGGCTAGTTTGTATCTTTTAAAAACAACAGTTACATAAAACGAAAAATGTGCATTATGAATTCGTCACTTACAAGAGCGGTGTTCGAATTCCTTGAGAAACGTACATCCTCATGATTAAATTTAATCATAACTATTGTGAAAGACGAGCAGGAATAAAAAAAAATAATTAAATCACGCGATCGTTGAAAATAGTTTAAAAACAAAAAATCCGGATCCGGAAAAGAAGGCAAAAAGAGCGACCGATAAGTCTGTATAAGAATTTGTATGCAAGATATTGGCGGATAAGACCAAGATAACGGATGAGAATTATTACGGGGAAGACGCTCATTTATCAAACGCTGCAGAGCGGTGAAATTCAAAAACGAGATTCCCGTATCGAATGAAATACGTAACCAAATTTTTGTAATACGATTTTAAAACATAAAAATGAAATCAACAATAACGAAAAAAATAAATAAATAAAAAAATATTCCGTTTCAGACGTAATGTCTCGCCGTGTTCATCCACTCGGAATGTAGTATAAAGGTTGAAATTCGCAACGCGACAAATATAATTTCCTTCTACGGCAACGGTTTACGTAGGTACCATCAGAAGAGTCCGTTTCTAACGGGAAGTTTTGCTTTACACGTACGTACAGCACGTTCAATATTATTATACTTGGCGTGATAAGCTATACACCGCCTTTGGAGCTTTCTCCCGCTCACCATCGCCGTGGCCATAACACTAAAAACCAGGAGCGCGTATTCAACGGTTCTCGGTTAAAATTAGGTCTCCGAGCTCGCGCAATGAAGATGTGCGTGACGCGTATCATCGTCGACTAACACCTCCACCCTGACTTAATACCGTTTCATAAATATATGTACATAATATAATAATAATAATAATAATAATAATAATAATAATAATAATACAATAATATATATTGTGCGCGCTGTGCGTATGTGTAAGTGCACATTACACGTGTGCGCAGTATTGTTCATAAAACCGACCCCTCGCCCATAAAGTTTTGAAACTTACCGAAACACTCGATAATATACAGTGTTGAAAAATAACAATGGTTATTATTCTGCGATATTAATAAATCACTTTTTTTCCTATACATAAAACGTATACACCAAAAACCTATACTTCACTTTAATGATTCGAATTAATGCATTTTCGAGTACATATACTCGTATATGAAATATAATAACTGGCGCAGTGTTTTTTTTTTTTTTGTATATTTAATATATATATATATATATATGTGTGTGTGTGTGTGTGTGTGTGTGCGTATATATATATTATAAGACTCGTAAAACGCAATTTTCCATTGTCCAAACCACACGCGTTTCGGTTTTATCATACAAGTTTATTTTGTCCCCGGACAGTTGCTGCTACTGTTGACTCGACAAAAATGATATATATGTTTAATAATACAACAGTTGTTTGATTTGCGCCCATTGCTAGTTAATTGATTTTTATTAAACGACCAACGAAACGCGATTTTACATATTTATATGTTTCAAATTCTATCGAAATCGTATAAAAGAAAAGTATTTTCTTAATGTTGTAACGTGCTCTCCTAATATTTTATTATTTTCAAAGTAAATGTTGGATCGTATAGAAAGTTATTGGTCGACGGTTACATTATGAAGGCCAATAGGACAATAATCTAAAATTACATACTACATTTAACAAGAAAAAAATATACTCATATGCATTATAAAATTGTACAGAGTGAAATAAGGTATTTTTGTGGTATATGCAATTTCGTGATATTATTGGTTAAACGTGTAATATAATTCCCCGTAACATGTTTGACTTGAAAAATACATTGATCCTTAAAAACGCAGTTATTTTAAGGATCAATGTAGTTTTCAAGTCAGCCGTGTAATAGGGAATTACATTATACGTTCAACAAATGATATTACGAAATTGCCTATGCCACGAAAACACCTTTATTCACCCAATAAGCCTTTGGATGAATATTCAACGAAATAAATATCACTTTTTATCCGACCGATTAATTATTATTATCTTTTTCAACGGAATCAAAAAAATATTTTTCTTTTTTTTAATTTATGATTAAAAATTATAATAAATGTATAATTATAACTTATAATTTTATTGAGATGACTTTAAACGATCGACTTAATATTAAAATATGTAATGCTTATTTTCATCGTCTCTGCGACGACTGCTTCTCAATATCACTTCCTCAATACTGTTTACTATCAAAAACACTGTATATTACTGGACATTATGCCTGTGTATATGTGCATTATACTATACGGAATTGTCAAAAATGCGCTCGCGTATGTATCACCATTATATATTATTAATATTATATATTCCTGCGTGTATATTAGTCGACATTAACGTATATTCATGATCTGGTTTGCAAATTATTAACATCAGTCTCGTTTGTTTGTTTATTTTCAGTCAATATATATGTAATATGTCCTTAAAATGCTTACATAAGTACTTACTACTCAGTTTCGATTGATAACGATTAATATTTTAATAAAATGGAAAAAAATTAAATTAAAATTAAAAATTAGAACATGGTTAATACTTATGGACTAACAACCAAATAACCGATATCGTGTAGTCGAAATTCGTTTAAATATCCGATTTCGTTGTAATTTTTGATCTGTCGTGATTTTCCGGTAACAGATTTTCGCGATCGCAATGAACGGAACCAAAATCGTGTATGCAAAAAAAAAAAAAAAAAAATAAAAAACATCACGATATACATTTTTCGTTTCGTCCAAAATTTAAAACAGTAACAAACCCGTGTTACTGAACATTTGCGACGATCACTAATCATTTGATTCATCAGTACAATACTTAAAGGAACACCAGTAACTCTTGTTAGAACTCACGCGTGACATTCGATATTATGTTTGACTATTAACAGACATTATTTTCTACCCGTACCACGAAACAACAGCAAGCCCTTCGTAATAACCAGAAAAAAAAACCGTATGTATTTTCGTAACTCATCTGGGAAAAAAAGGGAATAAAGGGAAAAAAAATGTATTCTATCAGACGACGCGTGACGGTATACGGTGGAGTCAGTCGGCGAAGGGCATACAAAACAGTCGTTTATTGTTCGCGCCCTATAAATCCCTTGTATATGTGTACAGTGTACACTCTCGCGCTCATCGTACTTAGCCGGTCTACGTATTTATATATATATATGCGCTTGGTTGGAATCGTCTAGCGTGATTTAGGGTAATTGCGCAGCTCGTTGGACGTGAGTGTGAGTGCACGTGTACGCGCGTGTAGGTAAAAAAGAAATCGGAAAACGTTTGTTTTGGACGATTAATAGGCTCTAAAACTTTTATTCCCAGACGGCTGTAAACCATTGTCAAATATTTGTTGTCCTCTACTTACAAATATACGTATACATGTGTGTATGTGTGTGTGTGTGTGCATGTGTACGGTATATTTTTCTGTCTGCTCGTATGTTTTTGTTTTGCTCGCTACTATACATCTATAGGTACTGCCGCCCACAAAACCAGGTGCGCGCGTGTCACGCCAAATGCCACTGCCGTCGCGGCGCACACCCCTTGCAAACAACACGGGGGTGCGCGCGCGCGCACAAACGACGACTCAAAAACACGTGCTCGTTTAGCAGCGTGTTCCGTTCGACCGGAGAAAGTGACGACCCCTCGACGACCGTATTACACTGTACCATACGCGTGCCACCTACCCGATACGTGCGTTCACGTGTGTGTTTGAACGCAATAGGGGTAAAACAGTCGGTTCGGAAGAACGGAGAGAAAGTGTGCGCGAGTTTGAGTGAGAGAGAGAGAGATCGAAGGAAGATTCGATCTTCAATCAAAGTCGTCGTTTGTTCTAAATTTGGAAACAACGAAAATATGCATCGCGTATGGGAATACTGCCGCGCCCGGCGGTGCCGTATATTATACGCATTACATACTTGTTCGTTTCATATATATATATATAGCTGGTAGGTGGTACACCTTTGCGGAGACGCTGCGCGTATTGTAATAGACGAGGGTAAAATGTCGTCGTACCACGTGGATGGACTTCGACACCGAAGAGTCGGCTCGCGGACGACCCCAACAGATCTCGTTCGGAAACGCCACAGCCACGCGTGCATTTATTGTATCGCATCGGATAAAAGGAAGTGTACGGGAAAAAAGGAAACGAAAGAATATCAGAGACCGCGAGAATGGGACAAAGCGAACGGAGATACCGAGAGGGATGAACGGAAGGATAGTTTCGTGTTTACGGGTCCGTTTGCATGTAGCGCGTTGACGACGGCATGTACGCTAAACGAGATAAGATCGAACTGTTACAATATGTTTGCAACGCGCGTTAATGGTTTACGGGTGTTTTTCACGGTTTTCATCTTTTTTTTTTTTTTTCTTTCAACATCTCCTTGTATTGTGATTTTGTTTTGTTTTTCGCGAAACGCGTAATCGAGTATGCTCAGCGTCGCGAACAAAGAATTTTCAGAAAGGAAAAAACACAGAATTCTCGATCAACAGTTATAAACGCGCGAGTACTTATACTGCTCAACACGGCAGAGGTTACAGGTTTACGAATATTATCATTACGTTTAAACGTCATCGCTGTAAACGGTACGGCTCTTTCTTCTTATTCGATTCAACCGTTCGACTTAGTGATTCTGACGTGAATTGCACAATGGTGGGCGAAAATTCTCAAACTCTTCAGTTTTTAATATTTATTTACTTAATTAAACTTGAACGTTCATGCCAAAAATTATACCGTACCATTGTTAGAAATCTCACTAAAATATTATACCCATAAGCGAATAATATTTTAAGGAATGTGCTAGAATGGACCGTTGCCAAATTATTATTACTATTATGATTATTTTTTTTTTTCATTTAGAACGAGCTATCGTTTATCTCAACAATACCGTTGAACGGGCATTTAATTTTTTTTGACCAGGTCAAAAGTATTTTTAGCATTTGTTTACGCTAGTGTCTTTGTACAATCTTATTTATATTGTTTAGGTTTAAAACAAATCAATAATGTGTTAAATTCCCGTAATGACCTGTTAGATTTAGTACTAATTTCAATATTGAAAATATATGACAGGGCTATACACTTACGCCTCATATTGACTCATATCATCTACCCAGTGGCGTAGACAGGGGGGGAGGGCTAAGGGGGCTATAGCCCCCCCATGAGCCGTGTTTATATGTATAATGTATCTTGACTATTTAATAGAATCAATGGATGCTCGTTTTAATTAAAGGCTTATTAATGTTATGCCACTTATTCCGGCCAATTTAAATATGTATGACGATAAAAATATTATAAAAGCTGCTAAAATATATGTCCAAGATCTCCATGATAATACCTCATCTACAATCAGAGCTGATCTGTTCATATGAAAGCAACAATGGAGTCAAAATACTATTCCAAAACCGAATTCTGCTCTTGATTCACCCTCTCATCGCACCAATCTTCGACCTAACATTAAAATACTTTTACAATTATTCGCCACGTTACCAGTTACCTCTTTCACTCCCGAAAGAACATTTTCAGTACTAAATCGCTTAAAAATTTTTTTAAGAAGCACCATGTCGGAAAACAGACTGAATGGGTTAGCTATGGCTAATATAAATAAAAAAGAACAATTCGATGAAAGTGAAATAATAACTGAATTTTTATAAATTATATATTAATAAATATTTTTAAAACTATACTAAAATGCTACTACTAAAATGCGTTTAGAAACTTGGTGGTAGATAGTGGGGGGGGGGGGGTTAAGGGTGAATTCTCATATCCTATCTTACCTTATTTATCCAAAAAAGTGGTTAGCCCCCCCATTTAAAAATCCTGGCTACGCCACTGCATCCACCCATTGATTTTATAATAACTATTACAGATTCTAAAACGATTCCTAAATTCTATTGTCCTATTATTCATAATTTTAATGGTTCTAAGTTAATTTACGTCTAGCGTAGATTAAACAATTCTAAATTATAAAATCTTGATTTCGATAATACTATTTCGAAATTCTATAAAATTCTAAATCATTAGATTGATATTTTTGTTTCTAAAGTAAAATTAATCTTGAATTTCATAACTCCATAATTTGGTCAAACCCATCCCTTAGAAAACTCTTAATTCTAATTTGTTCTATAAACCAAAATTTAAAACAAATTGTGGAAAAAAATCATTTTTTTTACAAGAACTCTATTGAATGTCAATAAAATATATCTTACATTTTTTTAATATACCTCGCCCTATTTTTAAAATGAAATCTTTATTATTTTTCAAATATAATGATTAATTTTTAACCTTTATATAAACATATTATTTTTTTTATTTACTAGTTTTTCTGTACTTTTTATTTTTTATGCCACATTATTTTTTATATTATCGCTTGTCTAATCGTTTTCATGTATCAACAATTATTATATTTTAAATTGTAGTATTTTGCTAAAGCCCGTTTGATTATTATAATAAAAAATAAACTATTTCATCAATTGTGTATTTAAACTAATTTTAATATAAAAACGATTAAAACTAAAAAATTATTCCTAACAATATTTATGAAATAAAATTTTTACAGCTCATCAAAACTTAAGTATAATTTTGTAAAGTAATGAAAAATATGTAGTGCAACAACAGTACAACAATATCATTGACGACAATCGACAACCAACAATTGAATAGTTAATAATTGATGAATTCTATTTCTAATCCAAAAACATTATCGTCAAATAGCCACAAACCACTTGGCTGCAGTATCGTTAACGTTTCAATAATATAAAACAATCGAAGTATACGAATCGTCGGTGTGGGAGATATTACTTTCTGGTGAAGAAATTAAACGAAACTTGTCGGTCAGTCGCAGCAGGCCCTTAAATATTAAACATTATATGCATAAAGCGCACGGTTTTGTTGTACGAAAATTCAAAACAGCAGATGAGCGCTGTTACTGGTGTTTAGTAACGATTATATTTACCTCGCAGCTGCAAGGGGTTAGATTTACGACTGAAGGGTTACAAATGCAGGCTACCTGATGCTGCTACCCACACCACAGATGATAGTTAAACCGACAAAAAAAAAAAAAATTAAAATCGTATTTACGTTGACGCGCACATCGAACGAATGCCGCGTACGTTTGGGCGACTCTAAAATCAATCATCTAATGTCCTAATCACGGGTTTCGTTTTAATGCTAAGCGTTTAATAACGTCAATACGTAATTAGTGGAATTAATGGAAGATTATACGAACAGTGCGCACATGCGTGTGTATAACGTAGTAAGTGGGGATGGCTATATGCATTTCAAACTTTTTGATTTACGACAACAGCACCTAATGCAAATTAATAATGTGAAATTTTAGAGAAATACTTATACAGTTTAAGAAATTAATTAAGGTAACTTTAAACTTTCAGCAATCAATCAAGCTCGATAGCTTTACTAACGAATGATTTACTATCACTAGCCAAGTAAAAATGCCTAATTTAAAATAATGTAAGCGCAATTATACCGCTATTTTATATTATGTACTTGATATCCGTGTTGTTTTTGATTGTATACGCAATGTTCCCGTTAACATAATTCGTATTGTCTATCATAATTTATATTAATTTGGTAAAAAAAAAAAAAAAAAAAACAGAAAATCGGACCAACGTAAAAACTATTGAAATAATTATAATAATTCCCTGGAAACAAATATATCTGTTCTTTACTTTATAAAAATAATCATAAAACACTCTGTATCGTACCGATTATTCAAATAAACAAAACGCACAGAAAACAATAATATTCTGTAAACGTTTTCCTGCGTCGCCCGTGCGCATTTCATACCTATTTCGAAAAGCAGTTAATTTTATCGTTTTATTTATAAATATATATATATATATATATATTACTTATATTTCTCTCACGATTCCGAATAAAATCCCTTGGATATTTTTGTGCGGGTGTTATATTCACGCATTTAATGCGTTTTTTTCCATGTTGAATACATACATAATTCATTCTAACGTGCGTTTGTTATTTTATCGTTGATATTGTTAATTTATTCGACGAAATGAAAAAGAGGGCGTGTGCGTGAAAGTTCAAAAATAACACCAACAAAACGAAAATAGTATAATAGTCAAAAGAAAACGCACGAGCGCAAATCACTTGCACGGTGGTGGGTGTAATAGGGAAAATGTGATTGCTATAGAAGGCCTAACTTTTCAACGTTGATGACCTTTTGTTTTCTTCGAATCACCGATCTGAATGTTTTCAGAACCGTAAAAACATGGACAACACTTTCGATAAATTATGAAAAATGCATAATTTTTTAGCAGAGGAGCCGGACGAGAGCCCATACAGGCAAATATTGATTAGTCACCGTTTAATGCACTATTTTTCGCCTCAAAATGTATAATACTTACATAGGATTAATCGATTTTTCCAATCGGTTAAAATATTAGTAAATTAAATCAATTTTTTCTACGTGCGTGGCAGTTCCGATTAAACGGTTTTAAATCGAACAGATCATTACGATTTATCACAGCAACCGATAGATAAACCCAAAGGTAAATTAAATTGTAAATGTTAACTAGTTTTCTACATTAACTAGTTAGAATTTCATAGAATTATGGTGAACGACAATCGCTATTTGGAGTTCACTCACTTCAATTAATTTAAGCAATTAAATCTTATAAAATTCTGCTACTTTAACTAAAAAACTTAAGTATTTTAATTACACTGTATGGTAACAAAAATATGATTGAACATTTGATGGAAACGAACAGTAGATAGGCACATTGATACATTGATGCGGTCACGAGTGAGTTATCGCAGCTGCTAACACACCAATGTTTAAAGATATTACCAGCACCAGATCAAATGGAGGAGGGGCAATTCAGGAATCATGACTTAGGCGCTAAACACAGGAGGGCATAATTTTCAAATTTTCAACGCTTTTTATTTATTACGTTTTTAATTTTCTTTGAAAAAAAATTGCATAGAAAAGATAAGAAAAAAAATGAATTTATTTTAGTGTTGGATAGATTGCTCAAATATGTAACAAAATGTAACTAAATTGGAAAATAAATTAATAATTTCTCGTTCTCATGAAATTTTAAATTTTATTTTTAAAAATGGTTTTCAAGATGCTTATCCCATCATATGTAAAGCCTATAAAGTATTTCTTAATGTACCTCTAACATCGGCATCTCGTGAACGCATTTTCGGTTAACTGAAACTAATTAAATCATGTTTATGATCGACTACAGAACAAGGAGTATTAAATGATCTGTCTATTGTATCTATTGAGCACGGAATAGCTAAATCCATAGATTATGAAGAAATTGTAAACGAATTCACTTAAAAAAAAAAAAAAACAAGAACAATTTTAGTATATTAGTAGTAGGTGCTTCACTTAATTAATATATGAGCTTAAGGTTAAACCAACTGTCAGTTTTATGTGTCTGATTGAAAACAAATATTTCCATGGCATATGATTGTTTGTCCCTATAATGTGTGGTTGTTTGAATATTGAACTTAACCAAGTACTCCTAGAAATCGCCTACAATAATCCACGTATTAACTCGTTTTAGGTGAACTATTTATTGGTAAATTTTAGGAGCGCTAATATTACGTTGTGCTCCGGGTAGGTTAGGTTATCCGGCTCTGGGTATTCGATCGTTATAATTGATAATTGTAATTTATTAATAACTTTTGGTTTTTTATTTTTAATCGATCGCCACGATATCGATATCGATGTCGCGTGTACATATTAGTGCATCACGGTGGATAGGTATAGCTGAGCGTGGTTACATCAAAGTGGAGTAATTACGAAAAGAACGTTAAACACACACGTACGCGCGCGAGTTCTTCTGAAGATCGCAGAAAACGACGAGTAGCGTACATCAAAGGCATACACGGTCGCTTTAAGAACGTACGTACAGTGTATACATTCTATCATACAATAAATATATATGTACATAAAGATAGATAACAATGTGTTATGCGTGTATCAGAATGCGAAAAAAAAGTCCTACGTACAATGCACGTGTATATAAATATATACGTATATTATGTTAAAAAAAAATGTATACCTACCTATTTTTTTTGTCCTTTGAACGCAGTCGGAGTGCCTGTAGTAGATATTAAAATGTAAAAATGTCCTATAAGTTTTTTTTTCCCTTTGAAAAACTTCGTTTTAAGGTCACGGCCTAAGGTATAATATAATATATGCTTTCATAAGTCTTATACGTATTACGAACGTGTAAGGATGGTAGGTAACTGTGAGATTTTCCAAACAAAATATGTTTTCATTTCGATCGAACGGTTACGATAAGTGATGGCAACGAAAACAGAGATAACTAATATAATTATACATTTTATGCGTAAAGCTGTGCACGCGCGTTTGCGTATAATATAGCTGAATGGTTTTACCATTTCCGAACGAATGATTCAATTTCACGTCATAACCTGATGATAAACGGACATTGGTTACGGGTTTTTATTATTTTTTTTTTTTTTTTTTTTTTTGGTTTGCAGAAAATTGTCTGAAAACGAAAAAAAGGATGGCAACTGTGAAACTTCTTAAGAGAAAAAAAATGATTTGAAGTCGGTAATTTATCTACTAGAAATCGTTGAAGGAAGTTTTTGTTTTCTTTAACGGCTGCAGAAGCATATACAGTTGAAAACTCATTTTTTTGAAATGCCTCTTTCAATCCCGAGGAATACACATTGACAAATACAAATATGTTTCCCGAATAAAAATAAAACTTATCTTTGTCGGGTGTAATTTATTGTAATGTATTCACTTTTTGATAAAAATGAGTTGGCAATACTCTACTAATTTTTTTTCTTAAGTAATAGATACAATATTCGTTAGTTTCGACAAGAATTGTATTTTATGTCGCATAATATATTATATGCACAGCAAATACCTATATATAGTATATACATATATAAAAGAACAGTCTTTTTTTTTATGTTCCCATTTTGTGACGATACTATTTAGTATTTTTCCACAGAGTTTTTCCAAATTCCTTCCTGAGTTTAACTGCGTAACCCGATTTTTAATTTTTTTTTTTTTTTTTATGGGAAGGAGAGGGGGACTGGAAAAATGTTAATTAGTGTCGCCACAAAATCGGAACATAAAAAAGGCCTGTTATTTTATTTATTTAAGAATAAGGATTATACTCGTAGAATAATTTTTAATAATAATAAAATGCGTATAGAATCGTTAGAATCATTTGTAAATATTATTATTATTTATTTTTATTATTTATAATTCAACTAATACTAATATTTATCACTAACTAAGCAAAAACAACTCACGGTCGAAGCCGGGTTATTCAGCTAATATATTATATACGATATCGCGTTTCGGAACTTTTTTCATTTTAATAATACGTCTCCTCGAGATGTCGAGTAATAATTGATCGCTACGGTGTAACCTTGAAATATAATTGAAAAACTGTTTTAAACAATTGTTTCTCGTTATGCCCAGATACACACAAATATTTAACCAATAAAATATCCAGCAGCGTTGTTCGCAAAATATTTATAAAAAATAAATAAATACTAATTTATATTCTATTGTTGTTATTGTTTTGGAAACACTCAACGCGAACGGAAATTAATCGATAAGCTGCTCAAAAAATGATGGTAGTCCGAATAACGTATGGATCGTCGTGGGGACGATAATCGTCCGCGTTCACAGCGTTGAAACGGTGGACCGGACAAGAAGTTTTGATTCAAAAATTAAAATATCAGTTGGAAAACCATTGTTCACGCTATTTCAGCAATATTGTTACTTTACGCGCGTTGATTAGTCAAGACAACAAGGACGTGCGAATGAAACCGCTGGAGTTGAACACCGGTGTCGCGTAAACTCGGTCGAACAATAAGTGGGCGGCAAGGCACTGCAGGGCGAGTGCCGCTCCTGCAGCGCAAAGGCACATAACTAACGAAAATCCAATCGCGACGAATCGCGAATCATACGTTAGTCGCTCGCCGTCGATCAAATATTAATTAATAATAAATTAATAATAATATCCACCTGTGAAGCGCAGAATATTCCAACGGTAAGATCGCACGTCGTTCTTGAACGGATGATCCGTGTACTATCTCGCGTTTAAATGACCAACAGTTGACGGACGATGAGACGGTTTTTTTTTTTTTTTTTAACGCCACCGAAGTCCTTTAATGCGTGAACGACATTGTACCAAGTAGTGAAAATATTATGAACCGAATCGGAATCGTTCACATTTATAGTTGCGTATTAAATACTTAAAATAATTAATAACAACTTATATTTTATGTAAAGACGTGACCAAGTATTATCGGTAAGATTTATTCGATATAATTATAAAGTAGAACCTGCCTAATGTTTTCGGCATGTCTGTGGTGCGAACGAGGTAGTTTTCCGATCCCGTTCTTAGCGCTTCGTCGTTAAACACCTATTTTCAGACTTTCATTTCCGTGGGCTTCAAAACATGCCACTGCGAATGGTTCGAAATCTCTCCTAAATCGTTAATCACCACTACTGGTTGGTCAATCACGATTCCTGTCATCTTTTCCCGCCCGTACGTTTGTCGTGCGACGGCTACCAAATACTCCTTTGTCAGCATTATTGGGTCCCACTCGCCCTTTCGCATGCTCAACTCATTAACCGTATCTTATCACCTAAGGAATGATGTACCAGATGAATATTATACGGTGACCGTTGCAGTATATTGATAATTTCCTTTATATGTTACATGAGATTACCATCATGAACATTTAGATTAGATCCGAGTCGTCCCGATACGCGGTAGTGAATCCCGAAATAAAATGAAAGATCCCATCATAACATCGTCAATTAGTGATAACTGTATAGTATGCATTGAATAAATCGCATCGTAAAGTTCGCAAATCAATCTAAACAACTATTTTGTCTGTGCTACAAAAAAAAAAAGTTAGTTGTATAATTATTTGCATAAAAAAAAAAAAAAATGTTTTCATCGTCATTGGATATTCCTTCAGAGATATCACAATGTTATAACGATTTACGTTTCGACAAACGGATTAGAGAATACTTACTGTTTTCGTGATAATACATTTCAAAAAAATTTACAATTTAATTATAAAAAATGGTCGAACGTTATTAAAAAAATCACTCTGTATATGCGAATCGTTACGATCAGAATACGCGTCCTCCGTGAATCGAGGCCGAGCATAGACCGCAGGGAGTAGTACCTATGTGTACTACGCGTTTCTTTTATTTCGCCCACACGCCAGACAGACCCTTTTCATAGTGTCTAGGTCGCGATGAGTGGGTCACGTCGGGTCGGCAGATTTAACTTCAATTCCCCGTCAGCAGATGTTCACGAGATCCGCAGTGCAATGTACTTGTGTCGGCCGAAACGCGATTAATATACTGTTATAATGTACCATGCATTATTCCGATTCTCAACGACCTATGCCAACGTGGTTACATGCAGAGACAGGAAAATAATACTGGCGTAAAGGTTGTATCCTGGCTTAATAATCTTGAAAACAATAAAGTTTATGAAACGAACGGCTCATTTATTATGATATAAGGTCGTCGATAAGAATCCAATGTATACGTTTACGTATTTTTTTTTTCAAAATTTCCGTTTTTTTTTTTTTTTTTTGCGCCCGACGTAGAAGTTTAATTAGGAAAAATAACATACTCGATAAGTTATTGTACCTTAGCAGAATGAATTGTACGCCGTATACGAACCGAATAATACGTTTCTAGTCGGCGCGGGAGAAACAATCAAACTCAAACGTCACTTCTATAACATTTCCTTTAAAACGCACACAATGATTTTCGACTAACAAGACGACACGAAACGCCGAAAGTCTGAAAAAATCGTTCGAGAATTTTCAATGGTACTGTCCGTCATCTTATTTCACCTCATTATGTATAATAAATACACCGCGTATGTAAGTGATAGTTGACTACCAAAACTACATGATTCGTCTAGACCCCCAAAGCGTTTAAACTGGGTTATCCTACTGAAACCGATCGCTAAGCATGTTAAGCAATGCCTAAGTCAACATTAACTTAATCGTTTACTCAGTTGTACAAAAAGGATCAGAACTGCTGATCAATTATTAATATTATAGTCTTTGTTATTATTGTCGTTGTGTTTACTGTTGTAGTACCGAATAAAAATAATTACACGGATTGAAATGATCAGAGAGAATATAAATGGAGCTAAAAATTTATGACGATAGGTGATGACGATTTATATTGCCTTCCAATTGAAAGTCCACATTTTTCGGCATGTTCCGTATGCATTATATCACGGGACATATATTTTTCGCATAAAGTATTATTTTTTTTCAAAATATTTTCCCAAACGAACATATTAAACAATACGACCTGTCGTATTACCATTGTAATTATGCTGCAATAGCTTTAATTTTACGCCGTCGTCGGAGTCAAAGAATAATACGAACGTGTTTGTTTGTCCATATTTCCCTCTTTCGTTTACCCTCGTACACGCTGCATACAATTATTATTGTTTATCGCGACCGTAAAGCCGGTCTCGTTAACCAAATCACCCTTTTCGGATCGCGGGTTTTTACATAATTCAGTAAATGATAAAATTTACGAATATCATTACAATAACGTTACGCTATCATGCCGTCCGAATAATGACGTGTACACACACACACACACACACACAATTATTAAATGAACACGCGAACACGAGACTGACACCTGGCCGCGTATGAATATGTATTCCGCACGAGCACGAATCCTAATTTGCCCGTCAAAAACCTAACCTGACCTAACCTACGGAGCGTGAAATTATTCCGCGTGGCACACGCTTCTGATGTTTGATTTTTAGACGATTTTCCGACTTACAGGCGACTACGGAGACCTTACCCATGGCGACGGTCGTGCGGTGTTCAAACGATTCAATTGACCGTTGTTCTGTCGGCCGGATGCCATCCAAAACGGTAAACTAAATGTAATTCCGCAGGCGAGGTGGACGGACGCTAGGCGTCGTATTCTTCGTCACCGGATCTAATAAACGTCCACGTCGCACGTAATGAAATGCTTTCAATTTTGGAAATGAAAAATGAATCGTACACGCTCGCACCGCCTATATGATATAACGAATCCAATATGAAAACGGAGTGTATAAAAACGTGTGCGGAAGAACGTGGTTGTCCCTGACGGTTCAGAAAGAAAGGTTTCCAACCTGAAATCGAGTGGTCTAATTTTTCAACAAATCGATGCGTTTATTTTACTTCGAATATTATTGTTATTTCTTTGTGCAAATAAATTCTATCGAATCGTAGCTGCTACCAAAACATATCACACTTAAATTATGCCGATTTGATGTTCGTCTATTTTGCAATGCGTTCGATATGGTTTTTAAAGAGAAATTAACGTCTTCATCGTATTATCTCATAGATAGCTTACGAACGAAGACTGTTGATCTGCTACCGTAACTTTGCAATGATGAATGAAGCATGTTAATTTGGTATTCGCTCTCACGTTACAAAAAAAAAAAAAAAACCCTAAAGTAGTCAATCGCATATCACTTTTCGGTTAAGAGTGCACAAAATCGATTGTTTGTAGCAAAAGTCTTCGTATGAACCAAAATATTTTTCAAACGAATTAATCATACAAACCGTATCGGGATTCGTCGTGAGCGAGAATTGCATTTAAAAAGATATCAACGACGTTGGTGGCTGTGCAAGTATACAGGAATGAGAGCACCCCGGAGAGCCTTACGGGGAACGTGTTGGTTGGCAGACACGACGAACGACAGGAGCAGCCGTAGGGTTAAGTATATTGCGGCGGCATGGCGGGGTTATCAGGATTCGCAATCGTGACCGCACGAGACTTACATTCACCGTCACACGTTCGTCTAATGACTTCCCGAACCCCCAGCCTCCTTAACCCGCGGTGCTTATCACCCTCGCTCTGCAGCTCACACGCGCCATCCGTCCCACTCACTCCCTGATCCACCACCTCTCGTCGACCTTCTCACTCATATCATTACGCTCAACAACGGATTCCGCGCGCCCGCGTACTGCGGAAGCATTCGTGGCGCCAGGAAAGTGAAGAAAGGGAAGAGGAGATGTTCGTTCATCGAGTTCGGATCGTCTCGTCGTATAGATTAACCGTAGCGGAATTGCGGAAAGGATCAAAGCGGATGCCTAATGAAGATAGCGCGCGCGAGCAGCGCAGTCTTATCGTCGGCTCCATTAACGGTGTCGAATCACTTGCCGTCGCCTCTGCGTGTCATACCACTCCGGTACCTCTTTACCCCAACCCCGTCCACCGACCGCCCGGGCCTTCGTACCGCAGTGAACGATTAAATATGTAATTTACCCGGTAATACATTTATATGTATATATGTATACCCGGTTGCGTTCGGCACCGGCACACCGCGCGTGTATTCGATACAATAAATTATTATAATAAGCGCGCGCCCTCCTCCCTCGTTTGAACAATACGCCGAACCCGTGAGACGCGCACAACAGGCGTGGGGTGAACACGCGTCGTGATAGAACGACAGCGGCTGCGACTCATCTCGCGGGGACCGAAGCTTATCGCTTAAGCTCTTTTGTGTACACATATTAAACGGTTCGGCCGTCGTTTCGGCAAACACACATGGTGCAGGCCACGGCACCGAGGCCAATGCACGTCGCGCAAAAATGACCGTTCGTAATGAATAATCCGGAGGGTCCGGTGGAAAGAAATAAATAAATAAAACGGCGGCTTCATCCCGTTCGTCCTGCGAAGCGGTGCCGACCGTGGGACCAGCGCCTACCGCTGAAGTCATAAGATGTTATCGCACGGACGTGTCGTGAAAACGGTGTTGTCGCCGACCGGTTATACGCACCGCAATGTTTTATCAATGCAAAATCCATCCCGATCTCGTTGACAATCAGTCCGAAACTCGATGGTGCACACTGCATCGCGAGGAACGCGGCAGAGCCTCAGAATGAGCGATAATAATTTTGTACTGCGCACTACATTTCAAACAAATATTGACACACTGCTCATCGTGGGTCAGCAGTTCACTGATGAGCCTGAATAAGCTCCTGAAAACCGATTTAAATGCATCGTAGAAAAAGCGAAGTGATTCCTTCCCGTGTTTTTTGGTATCCTTCGATTTTATTCGTTCGCGCAGGTGACGTTTCTTTTCATTTATGACTTCAACCTAGACGCTAAATTTTATTGCACACTTTCGAATTTCGTAGTGCGCACTTTTATTTCGTCACTACACATGATGCACACGGTCTCGGGCCCTGGGACGCAGGTGGCGCGAGAGACGTGTCAGCTGCGCTGCCACGTACAATAGTTAACTACGGAAACGGGAGTAAAAAGAAACGAAACGGTAACACCGAGTGAACAGTGACGGGGGCGACGTGAGCTGTGTCGTCGTTATCAAATACACTGATTTTTCGTTCCGGAGGCATGTTTGCGTGCACTCGATTTTCGGTGTAAATATGCACGTGTCGTATGTGCTTTCAAGTGTACGCGCGGTGCGTTTAACACGTTTAAACGTGTTGAATTTTAACGGTGTGGTTCTCAATCGCTCACAAAATATTTCGTCAAGACCATCACGAACCGCCCGACGAATTAATCAACCTACATCATATACTTCGACGATTTCGTTAACAACACATTTACTCGCATATGTATATTGTATGAAACTTTTAGCTTATCCGATTAATCGACGGTTAAAAGTTTCGGTTTCTTGCACGTATATCAATTTTACGCGTCAGAATGTTGTATCGCTTATAATATCGCGGTTGCACCTGAAGAACGATTGCAGACCAAAACGTTTTACATTTCTCGCAAGGCTCGCTAATAGAGATATTTTAACATTTTTATAGTTGCTAAGTACTGCCGTGCTCAACGTGCACGGACGTCCTCAGGATAAAAGCGAACTAGATAGTCCCACGGGGGTGGGGGAGGGAATGACTTTTTTTTCTCTTCAAATATTTGTTATTTATTATTTAAATCACAATAGGAAAATATATAAACGTGAATACATGTATAAAGTTCAGCACCACCCGCCTCTACAAAAGTGTCTTGGGCCGTTACGGACCGCGTGCCCACGTATTAAAATACTCCGAGATTAAAATATACCTGAAAATTTATACCGTTTAGAATTTGTGTACACTCTAAATGATTCGCGTACTCGAGTATATTATAATGTGATTACATTTTTTAAGAGAGATAATTTTTTGATATACGTCGTTGAGTTCATCCAACCTCACAAGACTATACCAAACCATAATAATTTCAGAAAATAATATTTAATAAATATTTGTAAATGTAAAAATATATATATATTTTTTTTTTTTTTTAGTGAAATTTACGATCTGTACCTTGTAGCAGATGTATAAATGCGTGTAAATGCTAGGAATATTTACATGGTTACAAAATAATTACATAATCAATCAAAGAGAAAAAACAAGCGAACACTTACTCAAATGTAACACATTAATAGTTCGTGGAAAGCAGCCACCAACTAGCTACAATTTCGTTTGGGAGACAATATTCAGATCAATAATACAACGATAATCCGCTAAAATAATACTAGTACCTACCCGTGAGCCATACTACAATTTTCAAATGGAATTAAAACTTTTGAACTATATACATAATATTCGGTATAGTTTGAAGCAATTTTAATTCTCACTTCTTTGTATAAAATAATGCAGTCGCTATTCATTTGTTTAACGGCGGATATATATATTGACATTCTCGTTACTGCTGTACTAACGTCGGAATAGGTCCTGACCCGGCTATCTGTTTTGGCGCCGATAAGAACCCTTTTGACTATTTTATACATTCTATCGGGCCCGTTTCATACTTTCATGTGTGCCGTCCAGGATCTGCAAGTTTCGACCCGAGATAAGGAGTGAGCGTAAAATTTAAATTATGTTCCTGCAATGAAACAGGGTCAATCTCGTACTATGTTGGTCGTTTTACATCGAACCAATTAAAATGAATAATTCGATCAAAAGTACGTTACCATCGCATAGTAGACATACATATATAAATATAAACATAGATATTTTGACTTGAAAGAAATTTCGATATCGCGAATGATACATGGTGTGTCAACTGAATCAAAGCTAGATTTTTTTTCCTATTATAAAATCGCCATCAAGGCATTTTGAACAGTTAAAACTATGGATTTTTGAGTTTTTTCTCCTTGGCAATAACAATTCCAGTAAAATATATTGGTTTTTTTTCGTATTAAGTAACGACTGTTTCAAAATATTGCGAATACAATAATGCATTTATAGTGAGATCGTGTTGTACACTATCCAATACGAAACTCGAATCCGTGAAAAGTTAAGCAAATCAAAATTAATTCGGTCATTACATTTAAACACCGTACCTGATGAACAAATATTATTTATTTATTTTCCAACGTTTTTATAGTTCACGAATCAGTCAGTAATAACATTGATGCATAAATCGAAATGAACCGTAGCTTCAATTCATAAACGCATTTCTACATAATAATTATGATACATAATAACTATCATCAAATTATTTGTTGGTAGTCATTAACCACTACGTTGTTTGAACCTTTACCCAAATTCCTAGAAACACGAACGAACACCGTTTTCTTTTAGACATTTTTACACAGAAACACTTAAAATTCTAATAAAAATATTACAACGAACATCAAATAAAAAAAAACAATAAAAAAATGTTGATTAAAATACGTCAGCTTTAACTTATAAGCGAAAACGATTGTTTGAAATGGAACGAGTTTAATGTGAATCCGAAAAATTAAACAGAACAAGATTTACAGAGGTTTTCAGAACACCGATTTGTTGCCTCGCCGATGAAAAACCATCATATTATTGGGTGATATGAGTATCGAAAGACGTTGTAGAGAAATGTGTAAAAATGTCGGGAAGAACTATATCATTTGACCCGGTATTTAATAGGGAGATGATAAGAATAATTCTCAATCAGCAATTGCTGCATTTATTGCTTGTGGCAGCTCAGTCCCTACGGGATCCGTTTAGTTACGAGAAAAATAAGAAGAATTCGTGTATCACATTTTTTTTGTAGAAATGTGACAGTACACCTTATTGTTGGACAGTGTTCACTAAAAAACCGCGTAAAATTACACAGCGGGACCGACGAAATGTCCAGTATCGGACTAGTTCCCGACTCGTTCTCAATACCATAAAATTGATGGCGGGATCGAGTACGATTTCCACAATTTCGGTTTTCGCGTTATCCCTTCTCCGGCTTGAACCGACATATTGTCACATGTACAATCACGATGTGATATGACGACATCAGCGCAGCATCATCGCAACCGTTAGGATTTCGATTTATTATACGAATCGTAATAATGTAAAATCGATTTACAGATGGAAATTTTCATACAAGTACATCACGGACTCGGGAGATTTTTAGCTTCTAAATCTGGACCCCGTATACGACCACCGAGCCAAATGTCCCGAAACGCTACCATTTTGCGAACCTTCGTGCAGTGACGTTACGCAGCAAGGCATCGTGTCCCACAAGAGCTTACTAATTCACATACACTCACACGCATACATGTAATATGTTTAAATTAGTAGATTCCCCGAGGGGCGGACCCTGTATTTATATTTGTTTTATCTTTGGGATACGAAAAAAAAAAATCAATATTTCGCGTGAAATAAAATTGTCGAGTTTCCGAATTTCTAGGCTATAGTACTCTAAAAACATATTCTTCAGGGAGTTTATCGTCGCACAAAGTATATCGCACTCTTTCATAGGTTACTTTTGTATACATAACACATAAATGTATATATATATTTACAATGTACAATAGTAATATGGTCGATGTATAGTTTGGAATATCGAATTCAACGTACAAATACGAGTGTATATGACTCTCCGAGACGACTACAATTTAACGTCGGATCGTTTGAACTGTTGCATAAATACATTTTATACGTGGGCGCTGCGGGATACCTATACCCGTTACGATAATATGCAGATACCTTCTGTATACGAGGATGACGGTTTTATTGTATAAAAGAATGGGTTGAAGGGGGTAGTTGCACCTCAGCGCTTATGAAATACTACCGCGGAAACTGTGAAATGAACAGTTTATTTTATTTTTTTTTTTTTTGTCGTTCGTAAAATAAAACAAGTAAAACAAATATTCAACTGTATCCTTCACATCGACATATCACTTTTTAGCTTAGATGCAACGGTTTTTACACGTGCACATGGTATTCTCAAAACGTCCACTAGTCCGTATTATAAGAAAACGACAACGTACGGACACATGTAATATTATTGATTGGATTAACAAAAAAAAAGGCTTATGAGTTCGTATGTACATGTTCCGCAACTGCAATAGTATCCATACACGTTGCATTTTGTAGCGGTCATAGCGACTATTCTTTCAAGCGACACTACCAGCAGTATCTCTGGGTCGAATACTATTACACAAATCGTTTTTATATTACAGTTCAAAATATTTTATCAAAATTATAATTTTTGTTTTATTATTATTATTATTTGTGTAAACGTATAAAAAAAAAAAAAAATTTCCTACTCCGAAACCCTAATCTTTACCCGAAATTTTCCATCGCCATCGAATATTAGACGCAAATTAGTCGTAATATTTTCGTATGAAATTGACGGACGGAAATTCAGTGTATCACGCAAAGTATTTGGCACACTTCATTGCTCGCCTGAACCTTAAACGGATATGCTAGTGAAAACAATGAATAATTGATTCAGCATTAGGTTATTTGGTTGAAGCGACTAATTTTAGCCTGTGAATATCAAAATGCATGCTACGGTTCAAAAAAAAAAAAGAAAAATGAGAAATTTAATTAACTTTGAAAAAGTTAGAATAAGGTTTTTAAAGAGTGAACTTATTCACAATCGGATCTTGCGGAACACAGGTGAAAATGTTTAAAAACTTCTTCTGGATAATTTATTACGTACCTCGAGCCAACAATATCGCCAGGATAAGTCGACCACAACAAAAAAGAACGTCTAGGAGCACTATACTCGTATATATCTTATACATCACGGGTTCTTAACGTTTTGAAGTCCATGCTCATTTTCATACGTATGAGGTCACCCCCTCGTCGTTACAAGATGGAAGTATAATGATTGCACCAATCGTTAAACGATCTACAAATGCATTTATTTGTAGAGAGCAAAAAAAAAGCAAAAAAAAAAAAAAAAAAATGTTAAAGTTCTAAAAATTTTAAAAAGAAGTTCATCATAATATTATATTGAACTTATCACCCCTTTTTGAATCCAACCTACAATACGGCTATTGTGCTCGACGTGTACGACAACTAATGTGTATGTAGTGAGCACAAAAGTCGAGTTTATCGAAAACGTTATTATTATTTATTCGCTCGCCTATGTTTACATATATATATATATATATACACGCATTATACATTAGACGCACTCTCTCGTGTTACGCTCGGTGGAAACTATACGTACTGTGGGCATTACACGTACCGCGTACATAATTCGAGTGCAATGTAGTGCATATTATTATAATGCGTATACAACATTTATGTATCGATAAATAATTATATACGTACACGTTTAAACCGTCCGCACATGGAATTGAAACACAAATCGAGTACAGTTTCCATAAACATATATGTATGTTTGATACATTAATATACGTTTTATAATATAAACGTATACATATATTAAAATACTTGTATGCCACGCATGTGTATAAAATAATTATACGCATATAATTGTTGTATTCACTGTACCGTGGAGTCGGCACACTGCCCGCACGCGATAACGCAAACAAAGCGAAACGCTGCGACAGCGACGACGGGACCGACGGAAGGATCGGTTGGCTCGAACGGGCACGATGAAGGGGGTGGTTTACGAACTCAGCAAAACCCCGTTGCCGTTGTTTTTGTAAAGCGTACGGCGGTGGCGCGGGTTCAACGTGCTTCAGCGGCGACGTCGTCTTCGCTGGCCGGAAGGGTGTCCGGCGAGAAAAAAAATCAAAAAAAAAAAGTCACCGATCCCTGCTTAAATACACCGCGATAATAGTAATCCTATCGCATACAGTCCTGGAGTCGTCCCGCCGACAAAACCTGTCCGTCCAAAACAAACAGTTATGATGGTTCGGGGGCTCGTAGCAAAACGAATACACGCAAGCACTTGCGAAACGTGAACGTGTTCGCGTCATAACGGCGATGCGAACTTTTTCGCCGACGAAGCGGAAGCGTTTATTCATTGGTTTTATTTTTTATTTTTTAACAGGTCTCAGTTCCATTTCCTTCGAATACACCTACGTCCGTTCAGTGTCCGGTAAAACGCACATCGGCTATGAAAGAACGGGTGTTCGAATACGGTTTTGTAGCAATATATTAGCAAGTTAAAAAAAAAAAAAAAAAAAAATGACGAACTATATCGAACGATACGTTCGATCGATGGTGCACAAAAAATACTATGTTTTCGACTGAATCAACGAATAACTCTTATAATTTTTACGAAAACACTGCTCGACGACTTTTACGCGGCACGACTCGATGATCTCTAACGTGTCGAGATAATGCTGCGTCGGAACAACTATATCTGTTCAAGCCGCGTAGGTCCTGAGATCGCCGGTTCTTGGGGTAAGACGCGACGGATCGTAATCGATCAATCCCGCGCGCGCGGATCAACACGCGTGTTTACGGTCGTGACCGGAAGTTACCGTCTTGGTTTGTTTTCGCTAGAACCGGAGGTGAACGCAGAAAAAATTTAAAATATTCATAAACATTACATAATTGTATTGTATACATCAAACCACGGGAATCTTTGTTAGACAACTAATAATTTATTTTATTTATTTATTAGTCATACGTTTGTAGTTCGGATAATTTATTTTTAGTTACTGATATTTTGGGAGGGAGGGGCGGGTAACCCGCAAAACTCCCCCCTGGCGGAACCGCTATTTTTCCGAGTCCGGTGCGACATTTGTCCGGACGATCTGTTACCGCGCGGACTCGGAATACGAATCGCCGCGGACGAGAACGTCCAATCCGGACGGTCTGGATCACAACAGCTCAACGGCTAGACGACAATCCCTCGGACCGGGAAACCAAACCGCACCGGCCGGCGAATGGCAGCCCTCGTTCGCGCGAACGATTTAAACCGCGCCGGATCAGATCTCTTTCCCCGGAGACGTCGAGTCGCGCCCTCAAAGGAATCGTTCGGTCCCGGACCGGTCTGCGGCATATGATCACCCGTACGCGCACGACCGTTTTCGACAGTACGCGAACGCGCGCGTTCGCGTCCAGTGGTAATCGTGCGCACGTCACCGACCCGATTAACGCTCGACCGGTCGTCCGACAGACTTTTCCCGGGCTGATTACGCAACCGTTCCCCGCACGACGGTCCGGGGGACGACGAGGGACAGGTTCGGATGAGTCACGGACCGACACCGCGGTGGACGCGTTGACCAGCCGTTAAGCCAATGCCAACAGCCACCGATACGCGTATACGTTGTATTGATGAAACAACCGTTTACCGCAGCTGGTCGACCGACGGGCTTCGCTGTAACTCGATAATACCGAGATACTTTCGGCGTGTAGTCAAAGTTTACGGCGCAGTTCCGTATGCACGTCCTGTATTACTCGATCGTTACACGGTACAACAATACTCGATCGCGTTTAAAGTGATTTAACTTATTGAAAACACTGTCGAGCACATTAATGCGTCCAGGAGGATGGTTAGACATTACGATTCTCGTCACGTCGATATTTCATGACGATTTGAAACTAAGAACTCGTAGACAATGATCTTTTGACCTTATATCACCTAACCTAAGTTCACATTTTTACAGGGTAAAAGCTGAGGCCCTCTCAGCTGCCCCATAAATATGCCGCCCTTGGTGTATACATATGTATGTACATTATATACAACTGTGCATACAGTTCATACTTACGATTCGCGCTCGCGAGCCCGTGAATACGCAACGCTACTCGCGGACCATTCGTTAAAATACCGAACATTTATACGCGATAATGGTACTGGTTGCCGTGTACTTTACGTGTAACACGTGTTGATATTCATAACAGTAGATATTGCTGACTGCATTGAAAACGCTGTGCCAGTGCACCGTCACGTAATCGCGTAGCGTTCACTTCAAACCCTCACATCCCATCAAACGCTGGCGGCATCCCGCCCGAGCTTTCGTGACCGTCCGATGAACGTGCGTCGGACCCGAAAAAAAGTCCATGCGACGAACGATTAGCAATATCATAATCATTATGATATTACGTTGTAATACACACTGCGGATGACTCGCGTGAATATATAATTACTTTTCCCCGACGATCCTTTCGATTAATGACGCGAGTTTATCCGGACCTTTAACGGTTTATTTTTTTTTATTATTATTATTATTTTTTTCGTAGTTATCGAGCCATTGCGTTTTTGTGTGCTTAATAATATATATATATATATATATATATATGTACAGGGTATATACGGAACAAGGGCCACCGCGATCTTCTACACCGCGTTAGCCGTTTTACTATTGTTATACTACGGAACACCGAGAATACGCGAGCTCAGGCACACCCTGTATACATACCCTACGAGAAAAATAAATGTATTTCGAATCACGCTTTTTAGACCGATTTCGTTCGCCATAAATAATTCAACGGAGCAGTCGATTTCGCCGTAAAATAACGTACACAAAGAGGTCCGCATCAATAATACCGTCAGAAGCATAGCCAGGGAGCGTATGGGGGGGATACTGCCATGGCACCCCGATAGTTAAGCCAAATGGTTTACATTTTTTAAGAGAACAATTTCATTTAAATCATGATTTGTGTTTGCAGCAACAATACATTTGATATTTTTACTCTTAAATATTCTTATTCTACGTATTGCGTCCGTGTACAAAGTGTTATGTCTCGTTGTAAATTTCACCGTTTCACCGAAATTAATTAAACGGTAATTTTTTTCCGTTTATTAAACGAATAGTAGATTAATCGATTGTGTTGAACATCAACAAATGTTTTTTTATTCATTTTGAACACCGACGAATAATTATTTTTACTCCGTCATATTTTCATTGAAATTAATTACATATAATTTACAAGTTCGATATAAAGTATATTTTATTTAATATATATATATATATACATATGTATATATTTATCCGAATTCAGTTTTTTAGTATTGCGTTAAAGTGTATGAGAACATTCTTTACAATAATATAATAAGTAATGTATTTATTAGATTAAAACATTTTTTTTTTTTTTTAACTCATCTTTCCAACACAAAAAACATTTATAGGCCGCCTTAGCATTCAAGTTGGGGTAAACACTGATCTATACGGTATACGTTTGAAGTATATCACACATTACTGCGTTGCACGGGTGATAGAGATCGCAAATCATTGCCCTTCAAAGCATTGAAGTCCGGACGGCGATACCGATGGTACAAGCTGTAACCGCGTTGCCTCTTGCGTACACTGTGTATTTACGCTACGTCATTATAATAATATAATAAGACATGCCGCAGCGAAAACTATTTTTCCCTCTTAATATATTGTATGCACCTACCGAATTAACTCAACAACTTAGAAAATTTTCCTATTTTTTTTTATTTCTTTTCATCAATCTTACAACGCATAATAATACAACACGGATAAAGTTTTATCTTATTTTTCGGTCACGTCGTTATCTATTTAATGCACGTACTCGTTTATTTTCTCTACAAACTCTGGTCGATTGAATTTCAAATTTTTTTTTTTTTTTTCAAATCTAATCATCATGCAAATTATATAATACTATTTCCCGTACGAATTAAACACCTTCGTTGTACACTCGCCACATATTTTATACGCATCAAAAATATAAACCATTTGAATTAAAATAACGTGCGTGCGTTAAGGAAGCAGTAAATATATATTTTTTTTTACTCCTGTAAAAACACTAGAAACGCCGAACGAACGATCAAACATTTGAATAACTCTCCGGCGATTCGGTTTGTAAAACTATGTGTATAGTTTACAACTCATTATACGCCGTTTGTCGTACTGAAATAAATCGGATGATTTAAACATTCTGCGCGTAATAAAGTTTACTCAAGTCTTCATAAATATTAATTTCAATGCAATCCGCGAAACAAGTTTGAATTGAAACGTATTCCTTGGTGTGATCAACATAATTTCTCGTCCAAACAACAACTTTTCCATTCGCGCATTTAAATGTACGACACAGCTACGGGTGTTTTACAAAATTATATATATACACGTGTCATTGTACACGAGACCAAATACGTTTGCAGTCGGCAACGGTTTTTGTTGCCTAATTGTTACCGTGAAATACGTGTTGTTGTACATTTAGATTATACTATGATACGTAAACATCGTTCAATAGCAGTGGCGCAACCACGGGGGTGGACTCCGGGTCTAGACCCCCCCCTTGGTACGTATAATAGTATATAAATATAATTTTCTAGATATATATATATATATATATATTATAATTATTTATTATTTGTATATTAGTTTATTTTGTCAGACCCCCCCATGAAAAATTCCTGATTGCGTTAGTACCGATGAAAAACCGAAAACCCCGACGCTTTTCTCGTACGACGGCCGCAAAATCCAACGCCGAAACGTTACGTATTTTCGCATAAATATGTTTACATTGCGCTTCACGTGGTCTTTCAGGGTCGGACTAGCTCTATAACACGGCCCGGGAAAAATAATTTCGAACGCTTTCAACGGAACATAATATTTAGGTAACTGATCATATTATTGTTTAACCGGAAAATAATATTAAATAATAATAATAATAATAATCTTAATCTTCGTAACTCAAAAAAGAATATACAAATAAGTACATTTGAATATTTTCAGATTTAATACGCATAATATATCTTTTCTACAATACTGATATACTACCTACCAATTAAGATGAATTTTAAATCATAAAAAATGATTTGATTTCAATACGTGTATTGACTTTATTCGAGTTAGAAATGGTCGGCAACTTGCTGTCCGCACGTATCTTTTATACGGCCCGCTTTAAATTCCAAAACCAGCAAACGTCATTGAATATCATATCAAATTTGTCTGGCCCGCGAACCCTTTTTAATTCGTGAATATGGCCCAAGGATCCGTAAAGATGGCCGAGTTAGAACGTATTACTTTTACTAAAACAATTGCTTACCGATAATAACTGATTTGAAGTTATCAGAAAGGTTGGAAACTAGGTACAGGCTTGTTTATTGACTGAACATGTTTAAACTATCGCGACGTTTTTAAACAAAAGTCTAACAAATCTTATAAAAATTATTATTATCGAAAAGCAATTTCGTTGTCGCACGATATCTTGCACGTCCGTGTCTACCCATACCAACAATTAAATGTTATTTGAACAAACGCGAACGGTGCGTCGTATGATTAACATATTGTACACATATTTCGTATTCAAATTTCCTATAGTTGTTATAATTACAAAAAATCGTGACGAAATCATTGTTATCGATCGGCCTATCGCGACATAAATATGTTCAATTTTCAAACTCCGACTTATCCAATCCGGTGTCACCGCATCCCCATTAGTGACGTCATGTTACAGGTCGATATTTTTTATTTTAATAAAAGAATAAATTGAATTAAAATCAAAAAAATCCAAGTAGTCTTAGTGCCCTGGTGGTTTAGTCCGACCCTGCCGTACGACCGTGTTTTACGCGTTCGCGCAAACGGACAACAATATCGCGTTCGGTATTTAACCGTACGAAAATCGAAACGGCCCCGTGCGCCGAAACATTAATTTCGTTTCCGAAGGGACAAAGATCAATGGTTCGCATTAAACTTAATATTTTAACGCAGTGACAAGCACGTCACGTGTTTTAGTAACGCACTTTGAAAGATTAAAAATTGATGGTTCCTGTTGAACAGCAGGTGATCGACTTTTACGTAACCAATAGCCGTAATAACATAACGATCGCACGTTGTTATACCGGTGCACGGAGCCGGTGTAATATAATATGAATTGAAATTAATCGCAAGACTAATGCAACTGATGTTTATTTATTTATTTATTTATTTATTTATTTATTTGTGTCCAACGTTGCACGCCTTGTACACGATGCGACTCACGTGATACACATTTATTATTCAACGGACCCTTAAAAAGCCAATTTTGGAGCATATAATTCGAGTAATATATGACATGGAAAGTATTATTATTATTATTGAAAATATTCGGAAACTAGAGTAAAAAATAAAAGATTGTTTAGGGACTTCACGATACTTAAATAGAACTACATAAATTGGAATTATATTTTTTATTCGCGTCGAGTTGTGATTTAACCAACGTTGATACGATTTTCTCGAAATAAATCTGCAGTTACACAAAGCTGTCAATTCTTTTGAACCGCTATAATACGGAACTAATATTATATGTTAAAACAATATATTTTTTTTTCTCTGAAGTAAACCTTGCAAATATTCCTATTGAAGTTTAATAGTTTATTCATAGGACAACTTACCAAAAGTAACGGTGAATCAATGTTGTTGATTTATGGTCTTTAGGTTTTTATTAAGGCGAAAACACTGAAAGATGAAAAATATTATAATATGATTAATTAAAATTTTTCCGCGGTTAATTCATATAATGCACATAATATATTTTCACCAGTGTTTTATCTCTCAACAGTTTTTAACCATTTCCGATCATCCCGAACAGTGTTACACCGCCGAATACGCATTGGAAAAACACTGCCAAATCTATTGTAACACGCTTTATCGCAATACCGATCGCAAGTAACGTTGCGATCCGTGTCCAGATGACCTGCGATTGTAATATTTTATTTTCGAAAAGTACTGCCCGCTTCGGAACATTAACTGTGAAAATTGAAGAAATAAAAAAAAAAACCAAACACCAGACTTTGGGTCACCTATCGGAGGCGGTTCCGAGCTGCGTGTTACCGTGGTACAAAGTGGTTCCCGCGAAGAGCCCGTCGCCGACCCGTCACCGTTTTCGACCGTAATTTCTGAGCGCGTCGCATTACCGCGCTCGGCACGACTGCAACGCGCCGAGGACCATCCGGGTCCTGTTCGGAACTGTTCGCACGTAATCCTGAAAAATTGAAAAAGTGACACGTGAAACAAACGGCGCGGTGCGTACTTCAACGCGGCGCGTCAACCGGCTATAATCCCGCCGCGGTTTAAATCGGTATGACTGATGATTGTTCGGGATCACTTTTTGACCACACTCATCCGGCCGCGATTCTTATACGCAAACAACAATATTCCGGTTTATTTATCGTCGGATTACTCTTATTAAATTACCTTATTTATTAAACGCCCGCGAACACCGCATTGTTATTCTTTACGCTCGTCCGATGATTTGTCGTTTAACATTAAAAGTCTTCGCGCACGCACGCACACACACACACACATATATATGTATATACGTATATATTGTATTACCTCAAGTACGGTTTATTGTGTACGACGAAACGGTTACGCGATTACGACATTTACGTGCGTTTATATACTTTTCATGTGCATTCGAGACTTGTACAGTACTTAATGTTCATAATATATCGATAAGATTAGTAGGTACCTATACTATAGGTGTTATGCCATATCGGGTCAGACCTGAGAGCTCTTAAAACAATCTTTTCGTATCCAGTTTTCGTAATCAAATCTAAAGCCAAACAATCTAATAATAATTAAGTTTTCTTCGGTTACGAAGATTTTATAAAGTAATTAATAACGTTATAAATTAATTCCCGGCTCAAGTGTAGCGTATTAGTAAAATATACTTTTCGTATAGAGACCGACTGAGAAGTTATATTTTCAATTTTTTTTATCTCTTGAATCGGTTAAAGCTCTTACGGATTGTTTAGTAATAGTAATAATAATAATAATCAAACAATGAAATATTGTTATTTGAACTTGTAATTGCAAACATTGCAGTGAATTATATACAACTGTCGTGAAGTCGACATAAGATGAGATGAGACGTTTAAATGAAATTTGTATTAGAGTTATTGTTATCTTTTGAATCAGTGATATATTTAAACAGATTGCTGTTATTATTATCATTATTTTTATTTATTTAATTCCGTTATTGATATAACCCCGATATGATGATTTTAATTAAAAAGGAAAAGTCAACGTTCTTGCCTCGGGAAAGTAATTAAAATAAATTATATTATTTGATATTTATTTATACTTGAAAAAAAAAAAACTTCAAGCCTTTTAATTAAGATAATAAATTAATATAACCGAAAGGGGTGAATAATTTAAAACAAATATAAAGACGAAATTATACGAATCAACAAAATCAAAAGGTAAATATTTGTATGAATTTTACCAATGTTTTTGTACATATGTATGTAATACGTACCTATGCTTTTCATTACATAAAAAATGAATATGGTATACTTTCGGTCTGCTCAAAATCATTGTGCACATTAATATTACATGATCCTTGTAGGTATGGCACACGATGTTGTATAATAATAAACTGTTTTTTTTATTCGTTATACTTATCATGAGTGTCAATGTCACATAAATTCAACAAGTATACATAACAAGTGGATATCGTGATATTATATGCAACGCCGTTTTCACAATAAAATTATTGCAAGACAAACGATTTATTAAATATCATTCGAACAGTGGAAATAAAATGTAAGCATGTTGAATGTATATACATATTTTGTTACATCAAAACCAAAGATTCGTTACAATATTATATTCCCGTATAATATATATAACGTATATGTTGTAAGTAGTATAGTAATACTACAAGAACACGGATGCACACTGGGGGTGACCATATTTAAAAAAATATATAAAAACAAGACATTTATTTAAGATATTTTCCTTTGCTAAATTATAAAGAGAAAATATACGAAATCATGAAACTTGAATTAAAATATTTGTTACTTAATTATAATTGACACGCGATATTGTTTAATTAAGTTTTGAGAAACGATTTCCATACAAATTATATTTTGGCTAAAGGATTTATTTAAATATTTCAAGATATCTCCACTTGGATTTTGCACTTTTCTCATTTATCAATTCATATTTAATAAGTTGTTGTGAATTAGTGCTCGAAATGGAAAATGTTAAGAACCGGAACAATCATAACGTTTTTTATGCTGATAATAAAATTAATTTTTAATTTTAGTTATTTTAATTTTTGTTCGCTTTACAAAAAAATATAATTAAGTAAATTAATTATATATAAATCATATAAAAAAATTTAAAATTAAAGAAATGTAATTTTTTGGATCTAGTACACTAAGACTACCGAGTAAATCTGTGTAACTGTGTATGTTCTCCTGTTGATATTTTGCATTTTGAATGCTTACATGTGATGAGTTAGTTGTAAGCATCCGATTTCTGAAATTATATGCTAAATCTCTGTACACTTGCATGCATTAATTTGTTTTGCCTCCCAATTTTAACGAAAAAAATGTTATTCAATCTCTTGTAAAGCACCGGCTATTTTTATCCAGGTTCAAATCAAATACTCCTATTAATGTTCTAATAACTTTATCGGCTTTTATAAGAGTTATAATACGCCTTTTTAAATATTTCTGTAAGTCTCCTGTACGTCTAAAGCGTCTGCCACTGCATTTAAGATTACTGATGAATCCAACGATGGGAGATCATTAATTTTAATCCGTTGTATTTTCTTTTTTCTTTTGTTACATATGTTAAAGCAGATTTTAAATGTTCTGAACAATTATTTATGACAACATTTATAGTATGTTTATTAGACGCAATTTAGCAAATAGACAAAATATTTCTTATTTTTAAAATTTGTTTTCTAAATAACTTGTTACTTGTCTTTATTAATTTTGATATTTTGACGATTGGTGATATAAAGAATACAATTTGACCATAAATATTTTAAAATGTTCCAGTTACTTAATTTACAACACTATTAACGGCAAGTCACTTGGACTTCTATAAAAATAGAACTTCTTTATCATATTATTTTTTGTCGAAAGGAAATTTGATAGTTTTAATCCTCTTATTTGTGATGCTGTCTAAAATGTCTTACCAAATGACAATTTTGTTTTTGAACCGGAACTTTTAAATTCGAATTTTAACCAACCGGAACGAACGCAAAATCTAACATTACAAACCGAAACGTCGTTCCGGTGAATTCCAGTCCATTTCGAGCACTGTAAATTGAACATTTGCATATGTTAATAGAACCTACGAGTTTTCGATAAAATGTTATTTTAAAATGTGTTTTATTATTGCAACACAATAAAAGAAAAAAAAAATGAACTCAAACGTAATTATATAAACATAATAATATAAGCTTATAAAATGCATTTCGATAAATATAGGTCGAAACGACCTCGTATAAAACGTGTATAAAGCGCGATAAATTGTATCATCGAGTATTATAAGTACATTATACCAACATTATACGTACGCGGGTATAGTAAACGGTAAAAACTGATTTCGGACAGAAAAAACGCATCAAAGGGCGTGCAACGATATCGAGGGAAAACATAAAGCCACGACGGAACAAAAATGCGCGTAGGTACTCGACTTGAACCGTTACCGATTATGTATTGCCACGGGTGCAAAATTAAATTTAGTAAAAAAAAAAAAAAAAAATTAAAAAACCTCGAGCACAAAACGTTTTATATTAATCGAATAAATTATTTCGGCACCGTCGCTCCGTATTTTATACGTTTATACGTTGAAAGGTGCATAATATATAATGGTACGGGTTGATATTTATTAACGTAACACACTTGTATAATATAATGCACTGACGTCGAAAAGTTAAACATCGTATAATTACTAAGTAAATATAGTAGCACTACGCGCTCGCCGATCGCATGTTGTCGGGTACACGATAATTATGGAACACAACTCGAACACATGGCGAAACCTCTTTCGCGGTACGATTTTCTTTCGTAAAACTACCGTAGCTCGTCGCAACCCAACCTGACCGCGGCTCCGGCCCGTAACCCGACGCGGTGGCGTAACGATGTACGTATGATGGACGGTGGCGGTTTTAAGGGGAAAGGCTGATTGGGGCCAACGGTCTAGACAGATTATGGAAGAAGCTATTGTCCGTAGCTTTTAGTCCAAGGTACGCGCTCTGGGCACGAGGGTTAACATTTTAAATCATCCCCGTTGAAGTTTGAACGGAATCGGCGCACTGATGGTGTACCGGGTACACAAACCAGTGGCACGAAATCGTAGACATCGTCGCGCAGAGAAGCGTTCATTTTATTTTTAACTTTACCGGAAAAAAAAGACGGATCGTGCAACGTTTACCAGTAGCAGTGCTAGCGAAACCTTTAGCGAAAGACTTGCGTGCGTAGACTCTGCACACCACCTTTGCAATGCATACAGCTGTGGTTTGCGCGCGCACGCGGCGCACACGCACTAGATAACAATATCGGTTTGGACATTTGTTCGCGAAAAGCAAATACCACGCGCCCGCCCGACGAAGTACCGTTCGTACCGGAAGTCTCGTGTTACGCGCGATTTTCTCTCCGATTGCGCCCCGGATTCGAGTGCGGGACGTACGCTTTTATTGTCGTCGTTATTGTTATCATCCCGTCGATTTCTCTTTCATCGACCTCGCGCCCACCAACACTTTTCGTTTTCGACGGCCGAACCGTACACGCCCCGCCCGGGATTTCGAACAAAACGCGCCAACACTCACCGGCTGACGCGGCGATGGTAATGCGAAAAAAAAAAAAAAAAAGAAGTAAAAAAAAATGAAAACGAAAAAAAAATAAACAAAACGGCCGTACACGCCTCTCCCCCGTCGTCGTCGACTGCCAGCAACCGTACAGGTATTACGCCGGATGCGAGTCGACACTGTGTACAAAACGCGCGCGCGATAACGCGATAGCGCCGCCGACGGGGGTAGTTAACGGGACCCGGGTGAACGCGAGATCTCAATCTGGTCGCGGTAGGTGGGCGCGGTTAGGTTGGCGTATACCTCTACCGTGCAAGGTACCAGACGCGCAGCTCGCGCCCTTGAACCCGTATCGTTGTCCCGTTAACCTTTGATGCGCGTCTCCCTCGCACCCCGTCGCACGACACCGCGTGTTTACAACGAGAACGAATGTTTCTTAACGCGACGACAAAAATAATAATACGATCCTAATGAAAGGGACACCGGCGCAGGTGCGACGGCGGTCTCGAACCCGAGAGGATAGAGATCCGTTTTGTACACAATGTACACGTACAACTCTCGAACGCGTGCCCTCGTCGCAAGTCTGCAAACTGCGTGCCCGAACAGATGGCAGACACCCGGGCTTGTATTTCGTTATTATTATTATTATTATTATTATTATTATTATTATTCGTACCTGATGCCGTAGTCACTGTTGCTTTCTGTACCGCTGATGAAGACGTGCGGTGGTGGTGAGTTTAACCCGTATCCCGTCGTATCGTACCCATAACGCTCGACGGATTCTTTTAACGTCTGCCTCTCTCTCTCTCTCTCTCTCGGCGCCGGTGATGACGGTCTTATTACCATATTATTATAGAACCTTATCCCACTGTTACGCGTTGTTTTCTATTGTTTATCACGCGTTTTCACCCGTACACGATTTACGCGCACTTGCGTGCCACGCACCCTTCGCTGCTGTCGTCAACCCTTTGATACCGAAACGCAATCCATTGTGTTCGGCGCGCGCGTCCGACGGTACGATTATTTATTCGTATTATTATTATTATTCGTATTCATATTCTTCGATGTAAACGGTAGCAACGCGTGACGTACCGGACGCGCGCTCGCGCGTCATCTGCCTCTGATCCTTTGATGCATATTATTACAGTCGCCGTCTCGTCCTTTGTCCACGCGTCGCACACTGTTGATTCACGCAATAACTACGTATGCGTTATGTGCGGACGACGCGATGTCATCGTAAATCAGCGGTAGGGCGTGAACCCACCCCCCTAGCGTTGGGTTACCGCCGGCGGGTTAGCTTCGGACCGGTAGAAAATAAGACATGAGATCCCGAAGGATCCGGAGCGTATGTAGCACGGGATTTTAGATTGGAATAGTTTACATTTTTAACCGTTTCCTGTGCCAAACATTTGTGCAGCAGTAACGTCTCCCAGGATGTACATAGTGACGGGTATACGTGGCGATTTTCCGAACGAGAAACCAGTCTCAATCGTACCTGTACGTATTTTCTGCGGTATTTTATCCGCCGATGGTAAACAATTACGTTTCGTCCGGCGACGCTTACTTTTACGAAACGAACGGTGTTTCTAGTTTACGACTTGTACGTTGCGCAAGCAATACGATGATACAAACCGTTCCACGCCGTGTTTGCAGCGATCGACTCGAGCGACGTTTTCATTTCAGTATTATAAAACTTAAAATATTAAATCGATTTACAGTTTAAATGTTTAGCCGTACGTTATCAATAATTTTTATACTCACACACACACACACACACACATCACACGCGAAACTAAGGATTTACGGGTTTTTTCCAGTTTGATTGCACAGCTCTACCTACTGCACAGCCATATAATACTCCACGTTACCGGCAATGGCCGAGTTGTTGCGGATATTCGTCACGGGATTTCGCAACACTCCAAAGGATCTGTGTGCGATGCACGAAAATGTAAATATCATCCGAGGCACTGCGATCCGTATTCCGTACGCCGCGGTACGAGCGTGTTGTGAGCTATGTGGACTTGTTTTTGACGTACAGAATGGATATCGCACACGTACGATATCGGTCCGATAAGTCTAATATGTATACGTATAACATACAAGAAAAATAAACTCGAGGAGCCTTTTGCGCGGAAATCGCGTACAGACGTCGTTTAAACCGTTACGTGCGGAGAAATCGTCGTCACCGACGACTCTCCTGCATACGCAATATATTTTATACTAATGCGTTCGAAACGGTTCGTACAATATATTATGTATAATATAGGTATAACGGTGCATTTCGAGAGCACTGCGCGCGCGATCCGTTGCGAAAACGTGCGTTACGTCGGAACCTTGCGCGCATGTGTCGCGTATATATAGTGTAAATGTATTCTTCACTGGCCCGTGAACGAACTTACCAATTTTTATGTAAATATAATTCACGCGTCATAAATGTTCACGTTGATGGTTCCGCGTCAACGTTTTGGTCTTGTTTCACTTCGGTCCGGAATCGGTTTTCCTGAAAAAAACACGTCGCTAAGATCTATCGGTTTAACCTTCCCCTGCTACCATTCAGCGTTGGAAAAAAATCCGTCTATTTTCGTCCCTTTTCCCGTGATCCATCCTGTGTATTCTAATACAAGATGAACAACATTTCTTCACTACGCTTGATTTGACTTTAACTGTATTGTCGATTGATGCCAGTTTAAAGTTGTGATTCCAACGAAACGAGGTTTAGAATCATAGTAAAACTTGCAGCAGTGTTCGTACGTGTATAAGTTAATAATGATATGTTCAGAGTTTTAAGATTTTCATTCACTTTTGGTAACCCGGTATACCTATCACGTATGCATATTTGTATTGTTAACGACCTGCTAAATAGGTCTGGACACGCTTTTGGCAGGCACTACAGTTAATGCATATTTAATACGATCATATTATTGACATTTCTGTAAAATAAAGGTTTTTCAATGTTATGCTGGTTCTACACTGCAGAATGATTTTACTCCCTCTCCCGCGCTTAACAGCTGTCGCCGTTTAAGCACTATGTGATTCACTAATTACGATTGCACCATATTTTATAACTAAGATTTCAAAAATATTAATTTATACGTACAACCCGTTATCATTTGTATTTAATGAAAAATTTATAAAAATTAAGAATTTAATCATTTATCAGACAAAGTCTATACTACAAAGCAAGAAATCTTTTTCAACGCTCCTCCAATCATTACTAACACTTTTATTTCTATTTCGATAATCACTTTTAGTTTAGTTTAGTTCTGAAAACATTATAGTATACAGATTTTTTTTGTTTTTCAAATCAGAATATTATACAATCTGCACTCTTATGGTACATAGAACATATTTCGATAATCACTTATGTTCTATGTACCATAAGAGTGCAGATTGTATAATATTCTGATTTGAAAAACAAAAAAAATCTGTATACTATAATGTTTTCAGAACTAAACGTCAAGTTAATGTTACGTGGCTTTAATAATTACTTCGTTGAGTCATTACGTTACTGGATGATAAAACGTTATTTTAAAACATCACTTCTGACTCAACTTTTAAACTATTGTTACTACCCAGTTTTGAATACTACACAAACTCATGCACGGCATATATTTATGTTCGAGCAAAGGTTGAATACGAGTGTTTGACGAGGGTTCACACGGAAAAAAAATAACACCATACAGTCGGCACACCTACCCAATTAATGCAAGGACTCATATTATCTACCGAGGATGGGAATAGTTTATCGTATAACATTATAACATTTGAATTCATGTCTGAATATGAACTGTCCGCAAGTTTCTAATTAATAGATAATTTGCTGTTCGTGTACATATACACTGGCGTTTACAAGATCCGTGCGTACAATTAAATAGTTCGACGATCGTACGCCATTTTAACGATTAATAATGGCACAACACCTGAAGAATTTAAAAATGAAATAAATCTGCATTCGCCGAACGTTGTGGCAAATGCCAGTCAGGATGTTTCAGCTCCCGTTCGAGATCTAAAAGGCGACTCGCATGCTTGTTATCCTGTGATTACTTCGAGTCTGCCACATTGATATAAAGTACTGTGATTGTAAAATCGTAATTTTCTCAAAAATGCTCTATTCTACGACTCGTCCGAGTATTTGGCACTGGATAAATATGCAGATTTTCCCTGATGATTTCATGCATGTGTCTGTTTCAGACTATTATTGGCAAAGCGTGTAGTGCACATGCGGTTTTGCGTTAAGGTTTTTTTTTTTTTTTTTTTTAATTTATGAAACTTTGTAGATTTACAATTAGCTTCAACAATTACACATAAAGTTAACATAATATAACATAATATATGAATATAAGTGTTACAATAATTTTAAGGAGAAGGTATAGGAAAAAAAATTTGGAAGTAAGTGATTGACAACTGTCGTTAATAAAAGTAATCAGGGGTTAATTATGGCTTTGAGATCCTCGAGAAATTTGGAGATTGACGACGTCTGTTCATATTGGACGATGAACATAAACTGTGCGTTAAGGTTTATTTTATCTTTTCAGTACACGTCAACGGGACAAAATAAAATACAGCAATCTATTTCTATGTGCAATCGAATGGTGCTGAATTTAAATCAAAACCAAAAACCGTTGGTGTATAATATAATATTTGATATTACGAAAGTTGATTAGTATTGACGTTAAAAACCTTTAAGATCGTTTTGTTTCCGTACAACGAACTTTGAGCGCAATGTAGAGGGTACATTGTTCAAGACTTTACTGGCCGTTGAAATCTTTTAGTCATACGCAACATTCGATACGTACGTGAAGATGAATGTACAACACATTTATCCTACATGATAAAATACTAAATTGCACACATTTATCGATTTCGTGTTTCTTATTCTTGACTTGTGTGCAGTATATATTAGTTTCATAGCGACTCGATTTAGATTTATTTTTTTCTTTTTGTACAAATATAATGCCATATTAACAGGGGTTCAGTTGTTTTTGAAAACAATATAAAATAATACGTTCACGTTTCACCATCACACACTGTCGACCATTTAAAACATTCTGCGAACATTAAAGTAATAATAAAGTGATTAAATAACTAATTTGATATTTTCAGACATGATGATGTTACTTCAACAATATTATAAAGTCGTCTACCACCCAATTTTCGACGATCTACATTTGATAATAATGTTGTTCAAACGGCTATGCAATAACTAGAATATTAATTGTATTATGCACTGCGGATACGCTCAAATATCAAAAATGCATGGTAAATCTGTTTACGTAGTACAAACATTTTTTCGGCTAAATTGCCGAATGCGATATGATCGTAATAAAGCGTTGCACTAGACAGACAATAAACGTATGCGGAACAGATACTTCTATACTACAGTTTATTATCAAAGTGCAATAGGGTCTGCGTTATGTCAATAAATTATTATCATTCGATTTTTATCATTAAACCGCCCGTAAATATTGCGCAAAATTAAATGTTCGTAAACATCGATAACCAAGCGTGATGCGGGTATTCGTATTTTTTTTAATGACCATTGTTACGAAATCCAACTCTTTTTTTTTTTTCTGTCCTAAACAACACATTTTTCTATTCAACTTTTCTAGTACAGTGTATCCAGATAGGTTTTATTTTTCTTAAAGTATTTTAATTTTAATGATTTTCCACCACACATACATGTACACCTGTATACTATTTATACAAAAATGTATAACAATATTATTTAAGTACAAAAGAACTCCGAAAAATAAAAAATAAAACGCATTGAACATTGCGTCAATGATAATATTTAAATAGATATTCTAGACCGATGCGATATTTATTTAATGTCGAAACGACCGATACTAAATAAGAAAACAAATATCATGAATTAATGAAGAAAAATGACAAACATAAGCAAAAGCGATTAAAATATGCATAATTTAATTAATAACTCAATTCGACAGTTGTTTTTTAAATTTTTTTTTTTTTTTTACCGATGTATTCCAATAATTATTTCGACCATTATGATCAAACCACGTAATAATTTATACAGATACATTTGTTTAATGAGACGTCTTTTAAAAATTGTTATTCTCTTTCGCATAGTATTTTCGTGTCGAGTGTTCGTATTATTTTCCGCGAACAATAACAATTTCATGTCAAGTGTTTAACTTGGAACGAAAATTATAGTTTACGAAGTGTACGGTGCTATTAATATTAATATATACATTTCTGTTTATTTTAATTCACTACATTTTCCGTGTCACGCGACTCGCAAGGTTTTTTTTGTTTTTCAATCTATAGATCGGTTCATTAATAAAATGTTTCTCCACTCCTCTCTATCCTTAGAAACTTCCTTTAATTTTTTATAGGATCCTATACCCAAGTCTAACATGGTTTGCTTCATGTAAGACTGTCATGGCGGCCTTCCCCTTTCTAGTTTTCCTTCGATTTTCCCTTCAATTACAGATCGATGTTACTCGTTCATTATTTCTTAGGATTTCTTATCCATTTTTTCTTCTCTCCCTGATTGCCGTGCATATCGACCTCCTTTCATTTATTTTACTATACAAATCTTCATTTGACATTCGTACGGTCCAATAGATTTTTAATGCTCTTCCTCCAACACCAGGTTTTGAAAGCTTCTATTTTTCTTCTATCAGCTTTCAAAATTATCTATGACTCTGCTCCATAGATAACTATACTCCATACCATTGTTTTTATAAGTATTTTTCTGATGTTCATGGTCATCGTTTTTTATGGTAATTAGTTTTTTCGATTTGCAGAACACCTTTACTAGCGAGGTAAACATAACAAAATCAATTCATCGACCTAATAAAATAAAAACAAACTTCCATTATAGTATACGACAAGTGTATTATATACAAGTTATTATTAAAATGTAATAAGAATTAATTATGTACTTAATACTTAATATATTACGTTATTATTAAAATGATAATTTTCAGACGATCATATAGAATTATTCCAACTAGCATCTACTTTGTTTTGTGTGCGAAACAAAACTGCTGGTGACAACGCATACCTATCTATTATTCCTCCTCGTTCGTCGTGGTAGCGGTTGTGTTCAACGCTAAAGTCCTTTTAATTAAAATTTATCCCGGGCACCTACCACTAAATAACGCTTATTGCCACCGTTTAGTTTACACACACGAATATGATTTGGTGCCGAGTTAGAAAATTAGTTCACTTTGTGTACCCCTCCCCCCCCTACGGCTACGTGTATGGTATCTTTCAACTGCGCCGTTGAGCTGGTCGCATGATTCGAATTAGATTTTGCAGTTATAAAAAAGTCGTTACACTTGTAACACTCGGACATCGCCGGGGAATACGTTAAAACGCGTATTTTAATTCGATTCGGAATGATGAAGTGTTTGCGCACATTCAATTTACGACTTCGTAAATTGTTAAACTTTTAATATTTTTATCCGTCCGACCGACACTGTGCAGATAAAATGATTAACGTAAGTTTGAACATTTTCAATCGTCGTTCTGTTCAACGCTTTTTTATATAGTACATCGTACGTATAGATATATATACCAGCTGACCCGACAAACGTTGTTTTGTCATATAAATTATTTCTAGAGAATATTTTACTAGAAAAAAACAACTAAATTTAATATAAGTGTGTTTGGATGTGGTATATAAATGTAAGAGGTATGGAGTTCTGTGAACGGTGACGGAATATAAAAATTAAAAAACATCAAACATTTATTTTTTTTAATAATTTATTAAAATTGATCCTTCAAAATTATATATATCGCTAATTATGTCAATATTAGTAAAAAAAAATATCAATCCCTTAATGCAACGGTTCCCAAACTTTTTTCCGCGGTGTTTTTTTTTTGGACCAATTTAGCAATGGTGCCCTGATATGAATAATATGAAAGGCAGAACAAAACAAAAATACTCACAGATAACCAATTTTATTAATTTTATTAAAATTTAGCTAAATTATAAGTTAATCGATTTTTAAATTTAAAAAATAAAAAAATAAAAATTATTGTTATTAAAAATATAATTATTACATAAAAATATTATAAGGTTAAAATGAGAATGTTCAAATATACGATAGAAAATATTACATTATTCGCTAAAACGAATTTACGTGAACAATAAGGAAAAAATATTCTATACATTTTAAACTATTTGTTATGAATCACAGGCCATGGTGCCCTTAGCAAGTGCTCGCGGTGCCCCTAGGGCACCACGGTTCATGGTTTAGGAACCGCTGCCTTAATGCAGCAGAGTGTACAATATTTTTTGCTATCCTATCTTTCACCAACACAAACAAACTGGATGGTTTTCCTAGTAGAGAGCACGCCACGTATAACTGTCCGTGTGAAAACATGATGTGCTCGAATTTAAGCAACAGACAGACATCGTTTGACCTTAAGACTTATTAATAGTCATTGCAAATGCCAATCTAATTGGAAATTGAAGGCGTTTAAATTGAATTGGCACATCTGTTGGTATAATAGGGATTCGTGGTAATAATATATTTTCACCTCGGAATTTGCCATTTAAAATGATAGATTTGATAACATTTTCCATTAATTTTTTAATGACTGATCGCGTGCCGTTTCACAACCGTGGTGAGTTCATATTACGAAGCAAAATAATCGGAGATCCAACCTTCAGTTGTAAATTATACGATGGCATACCTGGTAAATCCAATGAGTTTAAAAACTCTATTGGATAATTTACAGCTTCAGTAGCATCGCAAACTGTATCAATAGATTTGTATGACACCAAGTCTCCTGGTAACAAATGTTTTATCATGAGATTCAATTCGTTGACGTCCACATTTTTTGCTACTAAAATTGCTCTTTCTGTCAACCACTCATGATTTGTGTATTGTATGTGTACATTAGGAAATATCTGGTCAATAAGAGCATTTTGTGAATCAACGATTATGCAGAAATCGGTCGGTAATTTTATGCATACTGTTTCATTTTTAGTAACTTTCCCATCACCGATATCTAACAATTGTCTTGAGAAACATTCTGCGGATTGATCTTATAGCATTTGAACACGCATATTTATTTTCAGTTGTACTTTTTTCAAAATTACGCCACAGTGGTGGTGATTTTAAGTACGCATTGATCTCTTCGGCGTATGTTTAACGCGGAGTTACAGGAAGTGTTTATCTGAAATCACCTGAAAGGAGTAACAGAGTGCCGCCAAATAGTTTGTCGTTGTTTTTTATATCTTTTAATGTTCTGTTCAACGTCTCAAACGAATGTTTGTGTGCCATAGTGCGTTCATCCCAGATGATAATTTTACAATGTTTCAATACTGTGACCATGGACGATTGTTTTTTTTTTATGTTGCACACTGCGTCTAGGTTATATTGAATATTTAGTGGCAGTTTAAATACTGAATGAGCTATTCTGCCTCCTTCCAATAAAGTTGCCGCAATGCCAGATGATGCAGCAGCCAATACGATGCCATTATTTGACCGTATTTCGGCGAGAATGATCGAAATAAGGAATGTTATTTCAGTTCCACCTGGTGCATCAAAAAAAAAAAAAAAAAAAAATTATCCACCTTATCCTGCCGAAACTGCAAGCGTGATGCGGTCGTAAATTTTTCTTTGTTCTTCATTCATTAGTGGAACGTTGCGAGCAACAATCGCTGCCATTTCCACAATATTGTATTGTAGTTCACGATTCAATTCAGTGTTTATTAAATCAGATGCATTTCGATTTAGAGAATGCATACCGAAATGTCTGAGTGGTAAGTTGGCAGTGATAATGTAAAGATCCTCAATAGCAATCAATGCTTCATTATACATAGCGTCACTGTGTACTATCGTTAGATCGTTGCACCGTGTACGATGTTGATGCAATATATCATCAGTCATTGAATCTTTGTGATTATACCCTAATGTCTCTGCTCGGATCGGGAAACATGTAGTCAACACTATAGCGAATAGCAGAAGAATTTGTTTTGCTGTACAGTTCAATGCTGCTTCAGCAAGCATACATTCCCACTGGTTGTCGTCTTCCAGCAAGCCGAATGCACGGCATGCATCTTTATACGTTGTATACTGTTGCCAATTCACTTTACGTTTTGAAATGACAATGGGCCGGTGACATTAATCAATAACAGTCTAAGATAAAAGCACTCAGTCTGCCTTGCCCCAAGGTGTTTGATTTGAATAAACCAGGACATGCATCAATCGGCGTGCCTTGCTTGCGGGATATCCATTTTTTTGTTAGAGTCCATGTGAAACAGCGTGGTACTTCTGAATAGAGTAATATTCGTGCAAAAGCATCCACACGGTTACACAATTGCAAAAATTCGGTGAGGGTAGTTTTTGGTGGATTTATAGCACGATCAATCGCTGTCTCGGTCGTGAAATATACGCGCTGGCCGTTTTCAAGATGAACGGCTAAATGAAGAACTGCTGGATTCCGTTCATGAATTAAGAAACCAATAATATGTCAAAAAGCTTCATTGGAGCTGACGTACCGGCCAATTAGGTAAAGTGTTATTTCATCGTTGTTATTCACCGGAGGAGATGATTGCACCTTTCCTGACGAACAACTCATCCCAGCTGGCTTACTTTTAAAATTAAGAGGATTACAATGCAAACATTCCTTGTCCATAGCACCAATCACCACTTTTGAATGAGCATAATATTGAATATTGGGCTCATACTCGAATGTTAGACGCAGGAATGAATTCTGATGCAGCTTGACGCAATCGTGCCATGTTTACACGTACATTAGTACTATCTTTCTTGATTTGGTCTTCTGTTCTTTGGGCTCTTGTATTTCGCATGTACGCTGATCTACGTAATTGACAGCTTAAAGAAGCTCCACTGCGTCTTGCTGGAATTGTACGAAACTCACCAATAGAAGTAATTCAATTAGTTGATTACGAAAAAATTAATAAGACAGGATATTAATTATAAATATGTTCGTGTTAATATTATTCAAGTACAAATTCAAGTAATTACTGTCTAGTTTAATTTAATACCAAAAATAATTAAATCATTTTAAATCGTTTTTTAATAGTATCATTTAATAATTCATTTTCAATTGCGCAGTTATCGACCAGGTCAAAAATTATTATATTAAACTACGATGAATTAAAAAATAGCACTTAGGAGTTTAAAAAATAGATAGGAACCTATTCTCAGACCTACCAAATGTGTATACGAAATTTCATTCAAATCGGTTAAGCCGTTTCGGAGGAGTATGGTCACAAACACTGTGACACGAGATTTTTATAAATATAAGATATATATATTATTATCATGTTTAACAGAAAAATCGATTTGAAATTCAAGTGTTAACGGATATATTTTTAGTTTGCACAATAAACGTAACACTGCAACTCTTGGTTTTAAACATAAGTTGCATTTTCATTTTTCCTCACCTTTATAATGATTTTTTTTTTTTATAATTAGTTCAATCAAAATATATATAATTTTATACAAACTTATACAATGCTCTTAGGAGTTGATTTCATTTTGCTCATAACTTGTTAAATTTACTTGTAAGTGCTCGTAGAAATATAAAACTGCTCATACGGTAAAACGTTTGTTTTCGTGACCGATCAACGCCATATAGTGAATCCTGTTTGAATCGTTTCGTATTTACCAATATTTGATAAATTAAGAAAATAAATAAAACTGAACGATAATTGTGTTTTAAATTTTTAAAGCAATTCAGTCAATTGTTATTTTATTTTAAATAGCGGATGTTAAACGTTTCGATCTATAACGTTTTGAATTTCACCATCTCCGTGTTTTCCTCTCGCATTGCTTAAAATTTTACTTTCTTATACATTTATATTCATTCTGTTGACCTCAAACGCTGCGTGACGTTTGATCTGTAGGCATTAATTCTCGTATCAAATTACACGTTAAACGATTTTATTCCGCGGTTACGGCAACAGTGTTCGAGTTTCGCTATAAAATTTAGAACGCGGTCAAAAAAAAAAAAAAAAACAGCTTTAAAATAGTATGCGCTTCCTATTACATTATTGAACGATTTTTATGGATTATTGTACAACTTCTATGCGAGCGTTTATGTATTGTGGAACGCTCCGAACGCCGTTGTTAAAAACAAATTCCGTTTTTTATAGACGTTATCGACAATGGGCGATCCTAATACCAAAAATAATACTTGAACACGTGTATGCCGAAGCACACTAATCGGAGTAACGACAATGCAGTGCACTGTAATAAAATAATGGAACGACGAATAGTGATTGCGTGGACGTTATTTACGAGCGTACGTTGTGTCGGTTCGATTTCAATATTTAACCTCGATTAGTCGATGAGTTAATAAGCGAATAAAAAATGAAAGAAAACCGTCACTAAACAATTCCTGTGACGCTCTACTCCACGGGTTCGCCGTGCAGTAGCGATCCCTACGGTACATAATAAATCTGATCTACGCCGCTGCGCGTATTTTTTATAAGGTAAACAGAAGTGAAAACGTTTAGGCGCTGCAGCGAAACGTTTCGCGTTACACGTATAAATTACGTATATTATCCAGGACGATTTTTTTTTTCTCCCGTCACCGTGACCGAGAACGGGAAAAAACGTTATAGATCTTCGAACGTTCACGGGGACGAAAAAAAGAAAGAGAAAAAAAAAGAAAACTTCGTAAACTTTCGGATAAACCTATATATTATCTATACGTATATTTCCTGATTATACCCGTAAGCATCATCGGGCATTAGAGAGCTTTCTTCGACGATTGATTTTTATATTATGTGTTGCTCCGCACGTGTATGCGTGGATACACAATAGCACGTGAAATATCACGTGAATCGCTTCGTTAACGTACATGTTGTATATGTTTGTACGTACATATATTGTACAAAACAAAACCGTTTACAAATCAAATTGAACGAAAAAATGATTTGCATAAAAAAATATTCTTCGGGTTAAAGCGGTAAAATATAGAGAATATATTTTATGCGTCAACGGTTATTAAACGTATTGTGATAAATCCAGGCAAAACAGTGATATTATTATTATTTTTAATAAAAGATTGATCGAAGAAAAAAAATTCATTGAAACGGATACAAGTGAGTTTATCGGACTATTTCTAATTGTTTTTGGGGTGGATTTCAAGATTAGATTTTTTTTTTTTTTTTTGGTTGTCTTAAAATTCTATTGTTACAGAGTTTATAGTTTTCACAAACCTTTTTCAATAATCCCCTACAATAAATGAATATTGTTGCGTATTGATTTTCTAAGTTTTTTCTCGACTATTTATACACATGCGCTTGGCACCATAAATTTTAAATTACTGTAACTTTTTTTTTTTTTATGTTTCAACAAATTATAACAAATGACCGACGAGCAGTCCGAGTAGAGTTCTTCGGATCGTTTTGGAAACTTTGAAGCGACAACTTCACGCGTTGCACCCAGTCACCGCGTCACGTTATCGTATCGAAATGATTACACAAACGAAATATTATATATTTCACCGGGCACGTTGACTACTCTAGCGCAGATATACGGATAAAACGATTCGCGAGATTTAAAACCGATGTTTATTGCGAGCTGCGTACGTACAGCTGTCCCCGACAGTTTCACCAGTTTTTTCGTAGCCCGACGAATGAGCGGTGTGTATTTTGTTTTTTTCTCCTGGCGCATATTATTTTTTATTGGTTTGGCTTGCCGAAATAATGGTACACGACACGTATACGTCCGGAGAACGTTGAAAAAAAATGCAAAAAATTATTGTCCGCGCTGCAAGTAACGCGATGACAGGCGACGGAACGGTTTTTGTCGTCCGTCGGGAAAACAAAAACCTATAACCTGTGACACGTTTATCGAACACATCGCTGCGCCAATGCCGTGTTTTGACGTCACGGTCGTGCGATTCGAATGCATAACCCTTTCGGAACGACACGCGGCGCATCGATCGAAAATCCTATCGGTTCGACGGTCGAAGTGTAACGCAAAGCAACAACCCATCGCCGCAGCAACAAAATTGATTTTCTCGTTGTCCGGTAAACCCGTTGCAGTTTCGGCTGTAAAAAAAAAAAAAAAAAACTGTACAAAAATCAAAAACCGTTCTTACCATAAGCCGCCTATCGTTGATATGCGATAGGCAGTTCCGTAACAACCGAACGTTGCGCCCGGGGTGAAACTTCAAAATGCCCTCTTATGTTTTTTAAATTTAAAAATATTACGCTTGGCTTTCAAAGATTGCTTTAGTTAATATGAAGGATGTTAAAGATTTTGTAAGCAAATATACGACATTGACCGCTGTAATTTTTAACATGAAATGCAAGATTTTCATTTTTGCGCTCTCCCAGGAATTGCACCCTGGGCGCAGGCACCTCTCGTCACCCTCTTGCTACGGCCCTGGCGGTAAGAACCATACCCGTCGTAATGACGATGCACCGCGCGCACATTTGAAGCCACGACCGGGCGTTGAATCATGACGGTGCAGAACGGTAAAAACTCGGCTCGGGAAACGCAGTGGAATCGGATGTGCGGCCCCCTTCCCCACTCATACCGTATAACGGTGTTCGCGAACAGGACACTAATTAAAATAACAGGGAGGAAACCCTTCAGCAATAATAATAATATAGTCTCGCGAAAAGCCTAATGCATCACAAACGGGCGAAGCTGTTGTGTCAGGTGTGCTATGCATGGACGGATCCAGGGGATACTGGGGGCAATTGCCACCACCGTCGGAAAAAATTATTAACAATAAAATATAATCGGAAGAATTTAATAATAGATAAGAAAAATAAGCTTCAAAACTTTTAACACAATATTGTGATAATATTGTTTTTTTTTTTTTTTTTTTTTGGGGGGGGGGTCTAAAACCCCTTCAAGACATCTGTACATGCACCTATGATCAGCTGTATTATATAACTTCTTCTACGAAGTTCCTTGACCGTAAATAGATGGTAAATATAATGCAATGCCGTTTTGTGCCTACAGAAATCGCACGACGTACGCGTTATGGAAAAACGTTATCGCGCGCACGGTGCTGCGCAAACCCTTTACGAAATGGTTTATAATCGCTATCCGCGAAACAACACTGCGTGCTTCTATCGTACGAAGCGTGCCGCGCAATACGTAAGAGCGTACTACGACAACGAAATGTACGTGAACGACGATAACTCGTACTTTTTTTTCCGGCTACATTTTTACAATTTACATTACAAGATATCAGTTACATGATAGCAACAAATAATTGTTAAGTTAAAAATAGTAATATATCAACAATAGCTGATACGTATACCCACTGAGCTAGGCTCGTATCTGGTTTTTTTTGAAAAAATAATTCGTACAGTACGTAGTAAAAAAAAAAAAAAAAAAAATACTTACCAGCCGTTTATTTATTATTCATAAGTATGCGCGGAGTATATGTGAATTGCAACAATAACTCAATCTCGTGACGTTTATGCGATTAAATGTACTCGCGCAACGCCCTAAGGCATCAACGCGATACTATGTACAATACTAATTTCCGACGTATTGTCCGTTCTTTATTTATTATTCGGACCTTTCAATATAAAATAGAGAGACGGAAAGAGAAAGAGAGAAAGACACACACGCGTGAGCGCGCGCACTAATATATTACGCGGACATAAAATTATTTCAATATTTGCTACGGGACAACAGTGATAAAAAAAATAAAAAACAACCGGGTTCCCGAAAAAATTACTATTCTAATGTGACAAAATATCATGACATTATTTAAATAGAATGAAAAAAGCACGGACGCGCTTGATTTATTAAAGTAGTATTGTGCCAATATTATTTTCCAAAACTTTGCCCAGGTCTTTAAGGAATAAAAAAGAAAAACACATTAAACCGATGAAAAATAAACGGAATTAATCAAATACTACGACGTAGAATTCTTTGCGCCCTCGTTATTATAGGTTTTCCGTGAAAACTGCAAAACGTGCAAAACAACAGGCGGCAAGAAAATAATCGTTGTCGGACGAAAGGTATGATTTACACGTGCGTTATGTGAGTGCAAATCGATCACGTGTATAGCCGCGATAAAAAGTGATTACCGATCACGCACGCGTTGTGATCAATACAGAAACGCTTAAATCACCAAGTGCGCATGACTTACGCGTCGACGCGAACACCAGACGGTGGCGTCGGAGCGTGTCCTGTATTGATAACGTGAGTCCTGGAAGGAAAAAAAATCGGCTTAAGGAAACTTTACCGCGGTACGTCCGGACGGAATATCCGTCCCGCGTTCGTTTTCGTCGCAACCGTCGAACAATAAGTGTTTCATTTGGAATATCACAGAGCGGTTTAAAAACCCTTGTAGTGTACGGATCGCGGGGGCGCGGTGTTGCCCAGTAAAACCAACGACGAACCGTATAATGTAGATTACGCGCAGACGTAATCTATAAATCTTCAGATGCGTGTAAATAAATCTAAGGAACACCGTGCGTGGTATGAACACGGTATGACGTCGGTTATACCGAAACGGTTTACCGTAGTCCGTTTATCCGTGTAAGTCTCCCGGTTTCATATACAACGGTATCGGTACGAATGCAAATATCAACGGAATTAGCGGACGGCAAAAATGAGGTACGTCGGCTACGAGACGAATTTTGGACGGAAATCATCTCGTCCGGTCTTCGTGTTCTGGCTGAGTTTATATTTTGAATTTTCCTCGACCTTTCGCGCACACAGTCCTGCGGGGATCGACGTTTCCGAAAGTTAACTTTTTTTTTTTTTTTTTTTTGGTTAACCGTAACAATATTATACGAAACACACATCGTCGCGGACTCGGCATGTATTGCTAAAACGTGCGATGTTTAAACCCGAGTGTTGTGCGTGCGGTTTCCTCGCGGTCAAGTTGGGGTTTATTTTCCGAACGATTACGAAACCGCACGCCGCACTCCTCAGGGCAATCGTCCCCGGGAATCATTTGTTCCTGGAGTCGTACCGTAAGGCGGTTCGGGTTAGAGTAAGTATTCGCTGTACAGCGGACGGAGATTGATTACAACGATATGCGTACGCCTACATATTTCCGTACACATGGTTGACCGTCTCGTTATTTTCCTTGCGCTAACAGCTAACTTTTTTTCCCGCGAGCGAACGAAAAAATACGATTGTCCGTCGCACGATCTGTCCGTATTGCTGTTGAAAGTCCCGCGGGGTACGAGTGCACAAGACGGTTTACGGTTTCGAATCGTACAGCTCGGCTAAATAAATCGAAACCGATGTAGATCCGATACGGATGGATTACATTCGATCACATCTGATCGCGCGTACAACATCGGGTACTAGCCCGCGGACGGCAGCAGGACCGACAGCAGCCTACCGGGTGGCACGAACACTCGTGTACAACACAATATCATCTCGTATTGTACGTCGTAGTCCGGTGTACACCGGTATCGCATACACGGGGCCGCGTGTTGTACGGTTGTTACGGAAAACGTGAAGGAAATCTCGCGCCAATACGATACGATAACAACAACGTACGCATTGTTCAACAGTGGCTGCGCCCGAAACGCGCGCGTAGGCGATAGGTCGCGGCGTGCACAACAATAACACAACAAACATACAGCAACGGATAATATATGAATTTTTCTGATTATCGTTTATATAAAAACACAAACGGTTGTAATAATAAATAGGGTGTCGGCTCGGTACGTCCCAGGTGAACGAACTCACCCCATTCGCTGGACCCATTGTCGTCGACGGGGGTAACAGCAGTACGCGTATACTGTTGTCACGACACCACCACCACTACCACCACCACCATCATCGAGGGTCGTCCGTCAGCCCGTCCGTCAGCTGCTCGCGTGCTACCGCGTGTGCATTACTGCTGCCGTGTCGGCTGCTCGCGGTAATGCTGTTGTGTCCTACGCAAACATATGCGCGTCCACCGTTCCCCCGGCTTCACGGTCAACCGATTTCCGTGAGCCACATGAGTCGGGGAGGGGGGGAGGGGGAGGAGGACGCGGCAAAACATTTCGAGGTACGCGCGGAGGGGTCGAAAACGCGTAGAACGTAGATAAATAGCGTACTTTTTTACTCTCGTTGCACGTATACAATTTATTTAATTATACATACGGTTTGCGATTAGCCACGCGGGAAATTTTTAAAAGTACAGTTGAGATAACGTTTTCGCACAGTACGCACACGCGTGTTGGACGTGTAAACGCGAACAAAAATGCAAAACTCGCCGTACCCGCGGTCCTAAAGCAATTACCACGTTGTAGGCGATACGTATCAGGTACGGCGGCGAGGCACGACGCATGTTACGGTGACGACACGAATAATGTTATGCAGTGGAGTGCATTGTTTTGAAAACCGAAGTACGGACGTTATCGGTTCGTGCCAATTTCGGTCATTCGCAGTAAAAAAAAAAAAAAAAAAAAAAAAAAACAAAAAAATAACGAGTGTATGTTCTTATACGGACGTTCTACGGCTCCTCACCACTCGGATCTTGTCGGATCACCGACAGTAACGCAGTGAATCCTGTCCCAGGCGGACCTTGGACGAAACGGAAGACTGGTCCGTTATGTTAGCGAATCTCGGATATTGCACCGCTCGAACGGGTCGGAAAATTCTACAAAATATAGCATGCGTACCGAGGACTGCAGCAAAAGACCAGATTCGCAGGGACCATTGAAGTCACGTTACGTTTCTAATCTACTCCGGTTGGTCCAGATCGGTGTTGCGATGGGTTTCAGTGTTATCCTGAATATCCTGTGGGTAAATTTCGCTCTAGCATTTTTTCGAACTGTGCGCACAACTCTTGCAATCCGAGTCGGGCAGTTTGTAGGATTTGAGTGCGCCACAGACTTTAACGTATTGATGCGATAACGCATACAAGTAAATACGTACGCGCAACACAGTCCAATAATGATACGCACACATACATATATATATATATATATATATATATATATATATATATATATATATATGATTATATACGTATTATTAGTATGTGCAATAATCGCGTTATGTGTATGTTCGTACGTAAATATATTTATGTGTGTGTGTGTGTAATGATGTATGTACGCTCTTTATCCGGTCTCTCCTTGCTTTCCGTCCGAGACCGACAGCGCTCCGCTCCGATGACTCGCAAAAATATCGTGCCGGCGAAAAATTGAATGTACATCTGAAATACGAAATACGGCATTGTAATAATTGTTAAAAAATAAAAAAATAAAAAAAAAACAACCCGACCTTTTTTTGCCCCGTCGTTTGTACGTACACGTCGTAATATATCGTAATATATATATATATATATATATATGTACACTCAGGGCCGGTCGTGTATGTAAAGGCATTTTTTTTTCCTCCCGCGTTAAAAAGTTTCGTTCACAACACATAGCAATAATAATAATATTCCATCGGATATAGCTTCTTTCGTCGGGAAAACGCGAGCAACGCAATTACTGCACCTGCAGTACGCCCGTGTATATGTACACAACATTTTTATTAACCTATACATTATATTTATAATATATCGTGCGCGTTGTTTAACCATTACATTATGCATCGTACGTTCGGAAAACATTCATAACAATATACGTGCACCGCGTGTACCGTCACGAAATCGCATTAAGGCCATCGTTATTTGCACGTTCGTTGTTTTACCGTTCGATCTATTCAAATATACTACTATGAAATTGAATATACATATATATATATATAATATCTGAATTTCTATAGTACATTGTACGACGGTTGAGATTTATTGTATTATCGCTGTGGTGACGATCGACCACGTTTGGAAATGATTTCCGTACGGTTTGTTTTATCCAACGGCTTAAAACATATAATTGATGTTACTGCGTACACAAAAAAATGTAAGGATCAATATCGAGACGTTTCGTTTTATATTTATAACATTATAAAAATGGTGTTGCGTACGACTTTGTCTTATTACGTCTTAAAATAACCGATCTCGTGAGATGGTTTTGGAGAAAATATCGTGATGGTGAACAGCCGGAAATAGCAAGCGAATCGATCGTGTCAATTCGTCGTAAGCCGTGGTCGCCTCGAAATTAGAACTAAATTAATTTGTTCGGTAAGATTATGTATCGACGATTTCTTTGCGAGTTATTCGCTTACGCGGTTTTAAAACTATTGAACGTGTAGCCCACGACCAATATCGAAAACTGAACGCTGTGCTGATTATTAGACCCAGACGTACCAGGATTGTTGCGGAACCAGACCACGTACTAATTGTCTGCCTTGAAGATAAACGAATATAAACCTGTGTATGCGTTGAACTAATTATAGTTCGCGTGGACTTGAATACATTTGGTGATGAAATATTTTGGCTGTTCTCAAGCTTAAAGCCATTACCGATTTCGCGGTCGGGACTTCGACCGAAGCCCCAGGCACATAAAACCCATTAATTTCATGTACACGTTCTTACGATTTTTTCTAATACTTGTATTACTTGTATCCAGATTAATAAATTACTATACATTTTTATAATATTGACGACATTTCGTTCGTGTAATAATATAATATAGAAATGATAAATAACAAAACCAAACCGACCACACAAAGAATGCGGTTAAAATATACGGTTCAACAAAATATAAAATAGTATAATTTTATTTGGATCTCATATTAGCTTCATACTTCAGTTGTGATTTAATTCAGTTTACATGATGTGAATCTTTCGAAAGGCTTGGTCAAACACGGTGAAGAGAATCTCAGTTCAACAGCATCGCCGAACGTTATTAAAAATGAAGGATCAACATTTGAAAACGGTTATTGTCGACTGGCTTCCGAATATTTGGAAGAACACGAAGAAAACACATAACGACTTTAAAAGTAACAGTGAATACGATGGCTCTGTTCGGTGAATTATCAGGTATGACGACTATTATAATTTCGTGTCAGTATTCGTAGCTCAGCATCATATTCCATTATTAGACAAAATCGAATACCTAGATCCCGTTGGTCTTCGTACGAACCTTCGAGTAAAAAACCATTATCGACCGACATCGAAAACATTAGTTGGAACCCGACGAAAGAATCAAAATTGTTTGACAGCATCATCAATCGCCGGCGAAAACTAAGAATTAAAAACTACTCGGTGGCCGATATAAAACGATTATTGTTATTATTTAGACATTTTAGACGATGACGTGAAATAACCCCGAAAGTGAGAGTAACGGTCACGCTTCTGTATCTAACGAGCCATAAGTTATAACTGTACCTTTGGGCCGTTATGGTAGGTAATGAATATATAAATAAAATAATAAAGTGGTGTAGTAAAACGAGTTAACTGTAAAATGTGTAGCCGCGTACAATAACTGTAATATTATATAATGCGCAAACCTCGCGATTCACAGTAACAAATAAGAGTAGACAAAAATTTATTTTTACAATTACATTGAATACATTATTATTACAATTTTCCTCGTTCGGCGCTCAACAATAAATAAATACCTAATAAAACAACGCGATAATAGGATATTACGGAAGAACTCGCAAACTGTTTCGGTGTGCAGATTTCCGGCCAGATGCTGTAGCCTATTGTTGGCGCCGGACCAGTGGTTGTACACTGAAATTGCGGGCGACCAAAGTGGACCGCATTAACTTTGCCGGGTGATTAATTAAATATGACGTTGGCCTACTGTTCGCACTTAATACATGATTGATTGACTGTGCTAAAGTGTATACGACTTAAAACAGGAGTGGTCAGGATCGCCGGAAAAAAACTGTTAAGCCGTGCAAATGTTCAGTGCGTAAGGGTTAGTGCACGTGTGTCGCGTGTACTATGGTCGCGGTAACTGAATTACGGTAAGAGCAGCGCGATAAATGTATGGTAATAGCGATCGGCCTTTTTGTTTTTCACGTGATGTATGCAATGGTTGTGAACATCATTTTGGCACAACGGTATGTAAAAATAAATGAATGTGCGCGTAAACAGTAAAACTGACGAATCAGCGGACCGCGGACCAGTCAGCTGCAGTTGCACCTAAATTCTAAATAAACAAAAGTTAAATACAATAAATTATTTTACACTAACAAACGTACGATAAATTCGCGGCGATGTATAATAATATAAATGTTGGGCGACTTGTGCACTTGTACTATACGAATAAAGTACAAATCGGAGGACATTCGCACACACGCCAAATATATCATTTGCGAACATACGTTAGTAGCGATTAGTGAAGGCAACAAAAATTTAATTTATAACGTAAAGTGACGATCGGCGCCGTAAAATATAAATACAAACATGTGGCGATTAGCGTTAACAAAACACTAATAACTGCACGAAATTCGCGGCGATTTGCGCACGCGTAATACAATACAGGCAACAATGTGATGACAAATAGAAAAAACCAAAAAAAAAAAAAAAAAAAACGATACCGATAAAATAAAATATAAAAATCAAATCGGATCGAATTTTCGCATAATTCACACACGAAATAGGTAATATTTTTTTAATACGACGTTTGTCGATCAAACAAGAATATCGATGGTCAACATCGTGCATTGTGTTGTACAATATTTAGTGGTAAAAATTTGCGCGCGCACTTATAACATTTTACGAAAAATTAGTGTTAAACTCATAACAAAAATAACAAAATCGCATACAGATGACAGTTCGCACAAGGCAACGAAACATAATTCACGTACGGATTACGGATATGACAATAATACACACCCACGTACTCGCAGGCATTTTTGAATATATAGCGTACGATGATGGGGTGAAACAATATTAAAATCATCTTGTGATTATGATGTGTGTGTGTGTGTGTGTATTATTGTGTATGGTGAGTGCGTCAGCGTGCAGTTGGCTGACAGATTTGAACGCAGACCGTGAAACCAATGGGCGCTACCCGTCATATTGAATTAATTATTTTCGCCGGTGCTAACATCTATATTCTAAATAAAATATAATTCAACACGCAGACACACAAGTGGCAGATAAATGAATAAAAAAAAAAAAAATCACTATTTTTGTACAACAACAATAACGAAATTCGGCCTGTAGCGGTTGTTTTAATTTATATTTTTTTAATTTTTTCTATTTGAAATGCACGCCCGAAGGCATTCAGTACAGAGGAATTAAAAACTTATATTAGTTTGACGAAAAAACATGCATATACAGCGGAATATACAACAATACAAATTGAATCTGTTAGCGCTTTAGTTGTACAAATCCAATGATAAAATAAAATACGTAAAAATATAATCCACGGCGACAATATATGCGTACCTATGATGGCTGTGTAAAACTAAAAATTAGTACCTATTGTAAAAACAATAAGTAATCGAAGAACGGTGTAGGGGTGCAATACCTTTCATACGAATGTCCTATTTTGATGGTCGGAAATCGTCAATAAATTAAGGAATATTAGTATTGTGGAACTTTGTCTTAGATAGTAGACGGCAAACTTGAATATTTATAACCCCTTCCTCATCAATATTTGCTAGCACCGTCCCACCGGCGCACAATAGCAAGACAATATTATCCGGGATTTCAAAAAACACACATCTCACATAAAAAAATAATTCACTTGTTCTAACCGCTGATAGTTGTGCGCTATAGTGCCACCAGCAACACGCGTATAGACGGACGCAACACGATTCCGCCAAATCTGCGGAATCTTTTAGATTTCAGATTTCTGTAACCGTTTATAAACATACATGATCCTGTATAAATCGCTTGCCTGCGATTCCACATGTTTTTAAAAACGCATCGTTGATTGCGATGTCAACATGTTGTGAGTCATCCGGCAGTTATTGTACTCAACTTTTTCAAACGGATCATAAGTAATTTGCTGACTTTTTAACAGATTGCTATTATATCATGACATAAACTTCTTAAACGATCGTAGATTTCGTCTAACGGTTTTGATTGGATAGACATTTATTTTCTGACGTTTCTTATGGATTGCTTTTCGTATTCATGTTATATCTATACTCGTATTACTGTAGTAGGATCTCGTGACCTCTGTATTGTTCAGAACTGATTACCTTCAACCTGTCTACGTGAAACCGATCATTCTGCCCGTTCTTTACAGTTTTTTGCTAAACTTGTTTGTCGGTTTATGACTTCGTGCTTGCAATACGATTATGAATACCCGAGAAGTCACAGACCAAAGTTTTCTCCAGAAAATACGTACGCCGTACAATTGTTATCTTTCGAACGTCACCGCTTCAAAACATCGTGTCTTTTATTTTATCCGAAATACCATTACTTAATTCGATTTACTAATGCTAATACCTCGTACAGGTTCAATCATTTTAATAAGTAAACCGATCATTTTTCGACTGAACAAATATTTGACAATAGTGTTAATTACTAAATGCATACATATACCCTATGATGGGACTCGGAAATATTTTTTTACGACGATAGTTTTAATATTATTTGTTCGCTGTGATTTATTGATAACAGATCGTGATATTAGAACTATATATAATATGCATAAAACAACGGTTGTCTAAAATTGCCAATGCATAATAGCCACAAAAAATAACCATTTGTTGTATATGCATTTGGAGCGGACATTGCGCGTAATATATTAAACATACTTAACTCATCAGTTTATTTCAGTGCCTAATTGTGGAACACTCGTCTTTGAAACTAGTAGCTGATCGGAACAGTATCTGATGAAAGTTGGTTATGAATCAATCAACAAATAGTTTGTTTTGGTTATTTTTTAACCATCTGCGTGGTCGACGAAATCGACGCGCCGATATTATTGAACATCAACTCGAGGAAACAAGAGACTGCGTTGTTCGATCGTAGACTATGTGTTGCGTAGCAATGGTCAGTTGCGGTCTTAGCTCTACGCGGGAGAACGAACACAACAAGTAAAAGCCGTAAGCCCTTCTAACCGCTAATCGTACGTCGTGCGACGGGCATATGTCCCGTCGAACGTTTTAATAAAGGCGGTCGCGCGCGCGTAGGCATTTGCATACGCGTTCCATGTGCACCGGTCGCGTGCCACGTCATTGCACCGTGAAATCAAATTCGGAACCGGTTGCATTAGTACTCGTATAGGGGCGGGGGGCGCGTGCCGCGCAACCCTTCTGGCCGACGCGGATTAAAGCGCGTGTTGGCCAGGTGTACCCGCGTGTTTCGCGCGGAGAAAAACGGTGAAAAAACAAAAAACGACCCGCGGTCGAGCGTACACCATGTGCTATAACGTGCAGCGCCCCTCTCGATGACCTGCGGAGAGAGCGGAGTTGAATGGGAAAAAAAAAAAAAAAAAAATTCAAATGAGATACAGATTTACACACAATGCGAACAAAAACACGTAACCCTCTCAGCCGGTCGCCGGCTAATACATAACGCGAAATTAACGTACACGACCATATTGTGCACTCGCGTGGCAGATGCAAGAAATGTTAAACGTGAGCGCGCGCGCGGAGCCGTTGTGACGGTGCGTATGATTACGCGCGTGTACGAAACCGTATGGGTACTTTCGACCCGATCGTGTTTACGACGCGTGCTCGCGCCGGTAGAAATCGTCAACAGGCGAAAACAAGAAACGTCGCGTCATCTGTTGGTACGACACCAACATCTCATTATTTCATCCTCGTAGTACCGCATCGGGGGACCCGTAGTACGAAAAAATCGATTGTTTTCGCGCGATCGGTTTTGCGTGCCGGCGCGAGCACGACAGTTATGTCACCGTTGACAATACATTTTCCGTTCGGACACGTTTCGCCTAAACCATTTGTATTATTGCGCAATCCAAGTAAATAGTTCGATTTGAAAGTATCACAAAAAAAAAAAAAAAATAAACAAATCCAAACCCAATACTATTCGTGTCCTCGCGGGATGTTACCGATACTAAATAATATTGGTTTTCGGTTTTTTTTTTTTTTTTTTTTTTATTCTAAATCAAAAAATAAAAAATATAGGTTTCTCAGATTTTGAGCGGTTATACTGCTTAATACATGAATAATGAAATAATCAAATTCATATTTTTTCAATCCAACTCCACAGCTTATATTCCTAATTCTGTGTCTTAAGCACTGCCAGGAACATTTCAGGGGGGTGCATCGTGCATAATATATACGCGGATTTCTGAACAACGCTAAAAAAAAACTGTAAAATAAACTCTGTCGTGTACGTACGTACTTATCAATAAATGCGATAAAATTGCCAAGCGTACGGTGTACATATTTGATATATAGACGTAAGTTTATCCTATTTTCATTTACAACATAAAATTACAAATCTGAGACAACATTTTTAATGAAACTTACATTTTACTTACATTTACATACTTACGTTCGGCCAACTCTATAATGCTTCGTAAAATCAGTTAATTTAAAACCAATTACTGGCCGTGGATGTTTCCGCCACTAGTAATATTCTATCGTTGAATAAAAATTTGACGGACGACCACAACAATTCCCCTAATTTACTTTTAAACTGCTATTGATCCTATGGTAATTTTTTGTATCCCTCCCATATCACTAATATTATTATTACTTTCTACGTCATGTTTGGTATAACTAAACACTTTGGTATTGTGTGCAGCTTTTTCCCATTCTACATAGGTTAGATGCACGTTCCGATACGGTCACCGATGATAGATTCACGTTTACTTGAACGACGGGGTTTTTTCTTTTTTTTTTTAATTATCGTAAAATATATTAGACATATCACCCCTACGTTTTTACGGCTTATGGTCTTCAAGATATTTTATAACGATTACGCTCGACGTAATTTATCATCGCGGCCGTACACTATTTATCTTGCAATTTAGCACCATGAATTTCCAGAGGAAAAAAATAATAATAACGAAACATTCAACAAGTTTACGTGCGTGATTGACGTTGCCGAAAAGATAACGTCACCTGGATATAAATATAATGAATTTCGCACTCGACGGTGTTGTACCCATACCTATTAATGCGTGTTCGACAATATTGATGGTAGTGGTAAAAAGTCGTTTTGAAAAACAACAATATAACGTCTTACGCATAATGTAATCTTCCGTAAAATTATATTCGTTTTTAATATTAAAATGTTGACGCACACCGACCGTCAGTGGTATTAAGTTTTTATAAATTATTTCAAAAATAACGTCAACAAGCCGTAAGCAAACAAATCGGTAAAAATCGTGATTTAACCGAAATTCTCTTTATATACTACATGTTGCAGTGAAAATTGAATACCGTTAACATACTGATTATTGTATCGTAATTCAAACCATCTTCATAATGATTCACGATATTTAGTGTAATTTTTTAATTATTTACTTGTGTAAGATATGGATTCCCAGATTCTGATCAAATAAAAAAATGAATTAATATTATCGGGTGTTTTATATTTCTGAAGATTCCCGGCCACAAAAACATTTTTAGTAGTCAGTGACAACTATTTTCTGATTTAGATAACAATTATTTTGTTCAAATTGTTTTCTCTTAAATTTTAGTTTATATGAATTAAAACTGCTATTTAAATAAAAATCTATTATGATAATTTCGTTGTAAAAATGGATTAGTTGGATATAACAAAACATTTGCCTTGTCAACTATTTTTTATTTATTTATTGTATTTAATTTATATTTTATTTATTCGTCATTATTATACTGTTTATAAACTAAATCAACTTAAATTTACATGATTTGATAAAATATTCTAAATATTCTTGAATATGTCATCAATTTATATTAAGAAACACTATTTTTTTTCATAAAATTTAACACGTTTTAACACTGAAAAAAATGTATTAAACGAACCTAATCTTATAACATTTAAAATCACAAAAAATGTATTTAAAATCGTATAAAAACGATTTCTGGTATGATAACTCAATAACCATATATCGAAAAATGCAATATTTGGATTGAATACTACACGACTAGGTAGGTAGGCCTATATGGTTTTATGGATTTTTTATAAGTTTGAATTAATACATCTTGTTAATAGTACCTTATGGATTCTATGAAGATGATGATTGTATAATATTATATTACATTTCTAATGCCGTAGATCGATAAATTATAATTAATCAATGACCGCGAATACTTAAATTTTATAACCGACCGATAGTTCTACATGTAACCATTGTCCTTTGCGTGCGAGAAATTTTTCTTCTGAATTTAAAGTCCGTCACAGAATATATTATAATACTGGGACCAGAACGCAGTATTTGTACCGGGTTCCTACACAAAATCCCGTCGCCGTTATTTTATTATTCCTTAAAAAGAACGTCTTAATGTAATAAATGACTCGAACGGAAGAACAAAAAATAATAACGCACGGTAATATTGAATATTGGTATATACATCAGAAAGAAAATCAATAAACGTAGTTTTCCCCCCCCCCCCCGAACTTATCGTTTATAGTCGTGCATATATGTGCACTACAATTATTTTTAAACGATATCGAGACCAATACAGCAGCATAATACACACCTATACGCTCGTCGAGTAATTTTATGGACTAATATATGACTGGGTATATTTTAGTATCGCGTCGGGGGGGATTTGTTTGCGTAAAACAGACGCGTACACAAATTACCATAAATATCGTATTGGAGAAACATATACATATATATATACTCGTAAGTACAGCACTCACGCATAAAAACCGTTAAAATAAATACGGACCCTAATTTGCTTCGTATTCACGTCATTTCAAATATCGAAATCTTGCAGGTGTGAAAAATTATTCAAACATCCCTTCCCCCCTCCCCGTCGGTAATACACGGCTATTTACATGTACAATGTGATAAACGACCCGCTGTCCGAAAAACGTGTTTACAATTATATTATTATTCGTAATAATTCAAACGTATATATACGAGTACATGTGTGTGTGTGTACATTAAATATTATGTATTACGTTCGTGTAAAATCTGTCGCCTTAGTGATTCAAAATAATTTATTATGTATTCGTGGAAAGAAAAAAACAAAGATCGACATTGTAACGTTTCAACGCTGTGCACGTTCGCAAACAGGTACGCACGACGTGTATTACAATAAAAATACGACAAATATTTCTCGGTTCGCCGGTAACGAAACGCGTTGTACTATACGGTATGCAAATTTAAATCCGATTAATCGGCGATCAGTTATAGCGCCTATTCTTTAAGTATTAGAAAGCCATATTAGTTTTCATCGCGTGCAGAGTTATTGGCCTGACCAGAAACGACCCGACGGCAACGGGACCGAATCGAACGTTGTTCGCGTCCTACGAGTTCTACGGCTCGATCCGCGAGCATTAAACACGTACTGTTTCCCTCAGCATGGACGATCCGTGCATCCCTTCGGATGGCTCGACCGAAAGCCGTGTACGACGCTCAACGTTTGGTCAACGGAAGCGGTCGCAAGACGGGATGAATGATTATGCTTTGTCCGCGACAGGCTTTCGGTATCCGTTCGCGTAATTCCGACGACCATCCGAGTGACGTTAACGCGTCTACGAGATAATGCACGGAAATATCGTTATTGTTTCATCTGGACAGTGTGCGCGACAACGGCATGTGCGGGCCAGGTGGCACTGCGATCCGTCCCCCGGACGGGTTTAATCCGATACAAGTGAAAAACGCAATTGCGCAAAACACAGTTGACGGGCTTCCGCGCGCTCCCGGTTCTCGGGTAGTTTTCAATTTCCGGACACATCCACCCCGCGCGTTTACGTGCGCGGGCGTCTATATCATCGAAAACAATATTGTCCCCGTGAACGCACCGGACGCGTTTACGAACTACTGAGGACGGAAGGGGAGGGAGGGTTATAAATTAAAAACGATGACACTTATCCGTATCGCGAAACCGATTACTAGGTGACTATTGTCAATCCGACTCCTTCCCCGAGAAGCCCTAGTACCGAAGTGCACCGTTCGACGTATAAATGTTCAACAATAACTTTGGCGACACGACCGAAATAATTACGTTTGTGCAGCAGTATTAGTAGTAGGTACGATCGCGACGGGGTTGCGCGCGAATTCTACCGAGGGGTAACACGACGGAATAGGAACGTTTGAAATAGAACGATTGTAAAATTCAGTGTCGGCGGAACGATTTGTGGGGCTTGGTGCAATGTATTTTTCAAGCCCGAGGCATTTCGCATTCCAAGAAAAGTGGTCGGTAGGCCGTTTGGTTGCCGCGACCCTCTTCGAGAAGTCAGTTTTTCATAAATTTGATTTAACACAATGAACTAAACAATGTTGTATGAAATTAACAAACTGTTTAATCATCTTTATTCGACCATTTATACGGATCAATATCCTTAGTAAAGTTCAGGTTTACAAGTATAAAATATTTAAAACGGTTAAATAATTATTAAAAAAAAACCTCTTTTCCTGGATTTTTCTACTGAAAATCTATCGATTTTTTCGTCATAGATAATGTTTCGACCAAGACCACCAATTGTTCCGCCCTTTCGCCGATTATCTGTAAGAACTATAATAATGTATAAACAATATAATCATTAATCTTATTACTTATTATAACATTATTGATTTTGGTACACCTAATCAGAATATTAAATGATCTACAGATCAAGTTGAACGGTTAAGACTCATGATATAGTTATAATATATGTTTTATATTTTTTCCGTTAATATTATACACCTACTCGATTAGCTACAGTAAAATACTATAACGATATTGTAAATATCATCATCATCATCATCATTATTATTATTATTCTTATTTATTATAATACATTGCATTAAATAATACAATTTAAATTAAGTAAAAAGAAAAAAATCGGTCGTTTGCGATTTACTCAAAAGAATACTTCTCATTGACGTCACTCGTCGTAAAGGGTTTATAAAGTTTGTGATGGTAAAAGTAGAAGAGGTTGGAAGTGAAAAATAAATCATTGACATCAAGCAGACAGCGTGGGGATTTCGAAGCGTCGATGGACTGCGTTTTGTTAAATGTTGTTATTGTCACTTGTGGCAATTAACTCGAAATCCCTTCATAGCCGTCGCGGAATCGTTTCGATTTCTGATAAATTTCTTATCGTTCGCTTCGTTTACGTGCACGATAATTTTCGTTCAATGGATCGGATGATCTAGGAAAGAAGTTACAGTTAAATAATCTCGATCATCACGGACAATAAATTGTGTTTACCATCAATAAATCGACTACACAGCAAAAACCAACTATCGACTTTTGATAAAATTTATTTCAATTTATACTGACCGTGGTATTGATTTCTTTAATTATTTTAAGAATTATAGTTCTTAATTATACAATATATTATACCCTGTAGATGGAATATATAAATGATAATCATGATGATCAAATTATGTGCATAATAAATACTTAGATTATAGTAGCCTGATTTGCGTTTTTGTTATTCACAGCAATCATTATATAATAAATTATTAAATCGGTACACACGCCACTCACGCATCACTGTCGTTATGCCTTTGACATTGATTTTTTATTCCATAAAATGTATATTTTATGTTATTTTCGACTGAAACCCTCATCTGTATATTAAACGTGAAATGAAAAAACCAAACAATATTTTTGTTTGGGTGCGTGAGTGATACATCATCGAAATATCCAAGTCGGTCGAAAGTTCGTTAATTTATATTAAAAAAAAAAATAATAATACGATTACGAAAATCGCAATGTATTTGATTACTCCTATTTTACCGGATGTACAAACTCTTAGGTCCGACGTTGTTTATTCGAAGCGTACAATACATGAGTATACCATTACCATATCGAAGAAAGTCCAGTCGTGTCAAGGTGTCGGCTGGGAGGGGCAGGGGGGTGGGTTTTGGAACGACATGACGTGATTGTTCGTAAATCATTTGTTAGACTTTCATCGTCGGAGGGGTGTGTGGTTATATGTGCTCGTCTATGTACAGGGAAGAAAAACGATATACAATTTGACGTATCCGCCGGCAGCAATCCTGTAATGTTTATCGATTTATATACACAATATAGAGTGACAAAGAAAAAGAAAAAAGAAGAAAACAACGTAATAATAATAAAAATAATAATAATAAGAAATCTCTGTCGATGGTAGACGGGAAGAAACTGTTTTTGACGGTTTTTACGAGCTTTTACCCTGCGGGAACGTAAACCGACCACGTCGGTATCCAGTCGGCTGATATATATATATATATATATATATAATATGTTTAAGTGTCCCGTAAAGGTAATCGAACCCAATAATGTTATTGTCTGTTTTCGTGGAACATCCCCTATGCACAGATACGCGCACCAATCGAGAGCAATGCTATACAACCGACCGGTCTTGTGTTGAACCGTTGTCGTTATACACTAGTATACGCCTAGGCCGTGATTCTGTGATGGAATTGTAGCAGTTGAATAAAGTGCGTTGCTCGTGAATGTTTAACAGGAATAGAATTTCGTTATCTTACCGGTGTGTCAGGATGAGATACAAAATGTAATCGGAGTAGGAAAACGGGGTGAAAAAAAATGATCTTTTAACGAGTGTTGGATATTGATTGATTTTGAACAGTTGTAAAAATATAGAATAAAAATAAAAATTCAAAACTTCAAACTAAAACTAAAACAATTTATTCAACGATATGTATAAACAATTTCTTTTTTATTTGATTTATTAGAAAAAAATAAAAGATCTTGTTACCAACTTGATGCATTTCATTTACATCCAATGAGCTTGTTCTTGGTCATTATCTTTTTGTACACTGATTGTTGTCGGTTGTTTGCCGGTTTTTTCATTGATAAATAATATTTATGTTTTCGATTATCTCGGTGACGCTTCATCCGGTATCTGCTGAGATTATACTAACGATAAGTCATTAAGTCATCAGTATCGAAGTATAAACGTTTTTATTCCTCTACAAGCAATTGAGACGCAGAACCAGAGCCGGATCAGCATGGCAGCTTATATCTCGAAGTTTCCCCTCGAAAACGTTTTCGATTTTTTTCAATAATAATAAACCAACCATCGTTTTCAACGGTATATTATATGTCAACATTCGATTAGCACAATCTTTTAAATTTTAGCTTATAATTTTTTTTTTTTTTTTTTCAAAAAAATTAAAAGACAGATTTACAGGAAAAAGTGAACAACAACTATTGTTATTCAAACGTGATACGAACGGGACACGTATAAACCGTAAGCCCTTTCGCTGAATCTGTATCAATCCGATGTGAAACCTCTCAGGACGAAGAGAGGATAAAAGCCCTGTCTCCGACTGTTAGTATTTTTTTAATTTTTTTACCAAGACCACGAAAATATATTGCTAACGAAATCCCGTGTACCTTATCAGCAGGCATCACGAGAAGGTTAGGTGAATTGTTCAAAGGAGTGAGGGAGGGTGAGAAGCGTCTATGGACAGGCGATGTACGCTGTAAGGGATAACGGTGCGGGTCATATGCCGTTCGCGTGCACGTTTCAAAAGTGCGATCGTTTTCGGATTTTAATTCCCCTTCCGAGTCGGTCACGATCTACGGCCACGTCAACGTATCCGGATTGATTTTGCGAAGCAACACAGTCAAGGGCCGGTGGCGGGTGAACGGGACGAGCGACGTCGTCGCGGTGAGTGTCCCCTCATGCACGCGCGCGTCCGCTTCAAGATGACTGCGGCTGCTGAAACGACACAAGGTCGTCGGCGACGAAAATGTCCTAATTCGATTTTCCTCCGATCCGACGGAAACGACGTCGTGGCCGGTCGTACGCGGAACGTAATTACGATCCATATACAGAGAGAGAGAGAGAGAGAGAGAGCACGTGTGTGTCTTACCACCAGTATGACCAACCCCATCCCCCTGTCGCACTACGCATGTGTACGAAACATTACCGAAAGAGTTCGAAGGGAATGAACGGGGATGAGGGGGTCGTTTCCGTCCAGCAGCGGGGTTCGTTTCTCACCACCCGGTGTTCAAAAATCTCGTTCCGGTGCGACAAGACGTAATGCACCGCAGCACTGGTGCGCACGGAAAATTCGATCGTGTACAGTCAACACATTTCCCAGTGAGCGCCAATCGAGGTTCCGATTTAAAATAATTGTACACGTCTATTACGGTTTCTTTCGCGTCATCGCGAACGATGGTCGTACTAAGGTCGTACTTTTTATGTTGAATAACGGTCGAACGAGACGAAGCTTAATTTAACAATGCAACGAGAAAAATAAAAAATTAAACAAAAATATTTTTGTGAAGAGTGAAAAGATTTTGCGTTCGTTATAGACAACGTGAATTTTTTTTATATGCATTGACTGTAGCACGTAATGGATTTAATGCGGTGACACCAACGTTAGTTATAAATTATAAATATTCTGTTGCGTTTGATATCGATTTGATATACAACACGTTATCGTTTTAAACGAATTTACAGTCGAACGTACCAGCATTCATGAACTACTATTCATTTTCATGACATTCAATTTTTTAAAAAAATAAAAAATGACGCATCCGACTGGACAATAAATGCGAGAAATTAAATGAAAACAATCCTTCAGTAAAAACGTGAACATTATGGAGGCCATTTAGTCGAAACAATTAATATAACGCGTATGTGAGCTGTACCGTCTGTCGACATCAAATTATTTATTATTTCGTTGTTTGTTATAATGTTATGGGAACACACATCGCGTCGATAGGTTTTTAATACCCAATACGATATAATTTTAAAATACTTTACGCGCTCGGTTGCGCAGTATTTTAAAAATCGGCTCTACTGATAAATCAGTCGTACCTTAGTGTTTTAATTTTGTTTGGGGTTTAAATAAATCCAACCGATACAAATATTTGTATCACTATAATATTGTTGACATTATTATCGTTTAATTTTTCCGTGGAAAATTATATTGTATAGACAACGAATTAAAATATCGACATTTTTAATGTTCATTTATTTATTTTTTTCTTACAATAAATATATTTTCAGCTCATTATAAACAACGGTGTTATATTAATAATAATATAGTAAAAATATTTTTTTTTCTAAAAACCATTTTTCGTACTATCAAAGAAAATGTTGTGCTTTAACGCACCTAAGTATAAATAGTTTTCGAGAGATTTATAGATAAATATTGCAAGGACTCCATATAGTTTCCCTAGTTACGCCTTTGTGTGCGCACATCTAATACGGTTGCGATACGATATTAATTGTTAGTTCATGACGATTTCGCACGATCGTTATATTGTCATTGAGTATGAATTATTCTGTTTCGCTTTGCTTTTTTCGACTCGGGTTAAATTAAATCGGCTGAGATTTCAATTTTTTTATTAACCGACTATTAAATAAAAAAAGAGTAACGTGGACTTTGTTATCAACTTGATTTACTTTTCAAACGTTCCGTCAAACGTTTGACGTTCAGTTTAAGTAAAAAAAAACTCACAACAAATAAAATATTTTAAAGCCATCGAATAAATAAACAAATAGGTATATTTTGATGCATAAAATTTAAGACGTTTATAATATTATTATTCGGATCCGTACCTTAGGAGGTTGACGATGGAATAATTTCGTTACTATTACCGTTACGTTTGTCATGATAAGTATTCAACGAGATACAAATATTATGCATGTAGGTACATATTATCGTTGTCCAGACGTGAGGCACCGAGTTTCCATTTTACATTTAAATTCGTTTTTCGGTGCTACGACGATATCGAAGAGAAAGCGTGGCTCCGCCCATGCGGAAATCGCTAAATCGGTTACCGGAATAATATTTTTTCATTTTTTTCCGTAAATTGTTGTAATCGGATTGTGACTCGCAAATAGTACAATGTACACCTATACACGTTCTTCGAATACGTATTATTATAATATTATTTCTCGCGCGACTGTGTACAACAGGAACACCACTCTATGCACACATTTGAATCGATTACATCTCATAAACACCCCCCCCCACCGGTAGCATTGATTTGCATACATTAATCCGAACTTACATACGGCCGTGATATTTTTTTTTCTCACTCCTCCGGACAGGATTTCGGAAAAAATTATCATGACGCAACTTCTGCAACATACGTATGGAATACAACCGAATGCTGCCACAACTTGCAGCGAACGCGAACGCAATGAAGAGTCGCTGATCGTTTCGATCAATGACGTTGATCATGGCAAAATTATTTTTATTATTTCTAGTATTCAACTACGGAAACAACATTTTTTTATTTATAATTTATTTTATTGTAATTGATTTTTAATCTTCTACTTTTCCTAAACAATAACATGATTTCGTGTTCAGCTATCGATGATTTAAAATGAACACTGAGCACTATTCTGTAGCTATCTATCTTCAATTATGTTAAAAAAAAAAAATATTTTTCAAAAAACATAATCGATCTACAAAATCAAAGTTGTATGATGTACAAAAATTATTTTGTATCTATAGATTCAGTGTAACCAATCGTATTCAAATTATATGGATATGCCATATAGTGCAGTATATTTTTGACAGAGGATTTGAGGTAAATCGAGAAGAAATATCTATTATTTTCAATACGGGAGATTGATAAAAATGTATATAAATTGTTATTTTAAAACTAATAGAGGCTCTGGCGACGGAGATCATAGTTAATACTTATAAATACAAAATACAATTTTCTTCTCGCGTAATTTTTTGAAATCGTCTGTTTCGTAGTTCATCAAATCTCGTGATCCGTACATTGCATTTTATAATATAACCTATTAACTAATCTGTACATTATGGTTTTGACTTTTCAAATAAGTATTTTTAGTATTCCGCAGTAACAAATAGTTTCTAAACTAAAAAGTAATTTTGCCGCTGCAATCGTTTTCATAAAATCGTTATATCTATGGCCAAATAATGTGATGAACAAGTATATACTCGTATATACATATATGTATATATATATATATATATATATATATATACATATATG
>NW_020273628.1:548769-601449 GCF_003268045.1 Sipha flava | reverse complement strand
ATATATATATATATATATATATATATATATATATATATATACGCTTTATTTCACGGTGACGTTCGGAAATGGAAGACATTCGGTTCGTATAAATGCATTCTACACGAGACGCAGGATAAATCGATTCAACGCAAAATGATAGTTTTATTTTTCAATCCAAATTGTTATGAGGGATGGAAAAAATATACTTTTATTCGTATAGGCAGATTTATCGTGAAAACATTAATATCAAATAAAATAATTCGAAATGAGACCGAGTGTAAATTATTTTGATTGAATGAACTCACTAATGAAGTCGCACGGAAATTTATATTTCTTTTTTTTTTTTAACAACAATGTGAAAGCATTTCTGTATTGATTGGTAGCGTGATTAAGAGTTGTTATGTGTTGCTTTGTTACTGACAAATCAGAGAGCGGAAGCTATTATTCTGTGTGAGATTGATTGGAACAATTGGATTACATGCATCTTTGGTTATTTTGCTCTAGATTTGCTCTATAAAAACTTAAAAAAGGTTTGAGTCATTCGCTTGCAAGAACGCCTTTCGCAAAAACGATCGATATAATACATCGATAACAAGTAATGGGGACATAATGAAAACATTTTTGGAATACATGAAAATAAAATTATATTGTTACAATATTGTACTGATTTCAATATCAATTCGATGAAAAAATGAATTTATAGGTATAGCTTTGAATCAATGGTTGTCAACTAATGGAATAGACAACGTTTTTGTTCAACCCCATTTGAAATATTTATCTTTGTAGTTTATACTGCCGACTATTATACAAGCTTACTTGATTTTTATTTATTTTTTAATCAACGTTTACTTATCAATCATCACAATACGACAAAATTCATGAAATTATTATAAATAATAAAACATTGTGTAAAATGTCAAAAAATTTGTAAAAATTGCACACCTTTTTTAATTATAGTTTAAACAACTATGTCATACCATATATATATTTTTAAACATTATAATTAAAAATTACCAGATTTGCATAGATTCAATGCTCAGATCTACCGAGTTATTATAAAAATATGCACATTTATAGGAGTGGTACGCTACCCACAATAGTGGTAATAGGGTTGTTCTTTCCATCACAAATCAACCCGAGTATGTTGTTTTATATTTTATCACCAAAAAAAAAAAAAAAAAAAAATCATAAATTATTAGCGTCTGCTCATGAGCGTAAAACTTTACTATGTTGGTGCTCGAATAACGTAGTGTTTTTCGCATTTGATCATTTTTCTGGTAGAAAAATGACTAAAAGAATTTCACGTGGGTCATAAATATAATAATAAGAGCATTCGACACGTATTATGTTAAAGTTTAATGTGATCGTTTTTTAGAACTTCACATTTTCCGTTCAGAAAATGTATAAAACTACGGAAAAATATGAAATTTACGACGAAACTTTTTCGAATATCGCTTTTGGTTATTTTGTATTGTAATTTAAAATAATAATAATCCTGAGAACTTAAATTTCTAAATATTATAATATATTTGCGATTTAAGTTTTGAAAACTTGCAATTTCAGTAGAAAGTTTATACGGAAAAAAATTTGTGATTCCGTATGCATATAATATTCCGGAGCACCGGATACATTCCTGCGTAATATTGTTAGCGAACATAATGTATGTGTGTGTGTGTGTGTGTGTGCGCGCGCACACACGGTAGATATCCCCTACACTGCTTCATACCCCTTGACTGGCCACTTGAGTATGTGATGTGTGCGCGTTAATTTATTTCGAAAAGCAGTCGGTAAAAAGATTTGCTGTTCAAAAAAATTCATCAAGCTAAGTATAAACTACATTCTTGTGATGTTAGAAACGAGATAATATTTTTGTACACGTGAAATAAATGTTGAAGTTGCTAAAAAATAAATAAATAGATAAATAAAAAATAAGTATTAAGAATTTAACCATCGTATAAACTGTAATCGTTTTTCGGATGGACGTTTCTCTTTTGTTGTTCTGTACATTATCTTAACTGTATCATAGACAAATAATACTCATCCGAGGGAGACTCGAAAATAGTTTTCCCGGCGTATAAATGCCCTCGAAAATCTATAGTGCGAAATGAAACACAAAATGTAAACGATCCAGGTTTCCGGGGGGTCGAACGAAAAGAGTGGCGATGAACCGAGAATGATTGAGCAAAAAAAAAAATTAGTTTTTTTCCGGTTATAAAACACAATATATACTCGTGTACGAGCTGACCTACGACCGGTACAACTGCGTCGCGGCAAAGTAAAAGCGCCGGGTGCGAAAAGTGAAGAACTGCAATTTCTGCGCGAAAAAAGACCGTGTCGAATGCCACTCCACGTTGTAGTATTTATTAACACACCGGCCTGACACTAATAACGCAGCGCCGCAGATCGCGTCGCGCATTTATACACACGCGTGTGCGTTCGTGCGTGTGTTCGCGAGGATTTATCCTTAGATCGTAAGACCGTGAGTGACGTGAAATCCTAATTAGGGGACGCTATTATTAATATTATTATATGTGCGCGCGGAGCTTTGTCGAGCGACACAGTAATGTCGTATTATACGGAAATCCACTCATCGCCGTCTAGTTTGTGGGTTGAAATGATATTATAATACTACGGTACGGTCTATGGACGTCAGATAGGTGCCGGAAAAGAAAGGAATACGCGTCAAGGGAATAAAACGGTTAAAATATTACAGTGCATCTTACCTAGGTGACGTACGTATTAAGGACGATCGGTGCAGTACAGGTCGAATTTCGTATCGTGAATAAACCTGCACCGGTATGAAAATGAACGAAAAAATAAAAAAAATTAAACAATACGCACAAATACAAACGAGAGGGAATCGCAGGACAATGAAAAAGAGGAAAGATTATATTCATGAACGCGCTTCTGTGTAGCATTGCTGTGTGCCATGTGTACACAAACCGTACTTGGATCGACGGACGATGAGGTGCATCGAGTACGCCGTAGGTGTGTAATGCGTATTCGGTTGATAGCGGTACACTTATGGGATGTAAATGAATAACATTATGCCATCGGTAAATTGCATAAATGGTCCTGGAGGGATCTGAGAGGTACGGGCGAAACGTAGCGAACGTTTATTTGACGATTTTGCGAAATTATTATGCAAGTACACGGTGGTCCGTATGCGAATGCCAGCCGACGACAGAATTAAACAGCTATTGAACGCGCGACGGCGACTGCCACTTGTGCAAACTTGCAAGTTTAATAATAAGACGCGCGTAGTATCCAGGTGTCTGTCATCGTCTTCGTTCCGCGGTAACGAGTGTACATTATGCACGTGTTAATGAGTGTAACACACTACGGCGACCGCCCTAACAATAGATGATTCACTGATTTATATATATATTTTTTTTTTTTTTTGAAAATAAACAAACTATGCTAATGGAGCACGATTAGTAAATATGATGATAATTTACAGGTGAGACATGATTAATATGAGGAGGGAGGCCATCCATTGATAGGACCCAACGTGAATTATTTTATTGGGGATTTATTTGAGTAAGTCTCTACACATTTTTCGTTTCAACCGACGTATAGGGTTTCCAGGAAGAGTTTTGCATGAGAGTGATGAGATTTTTGGGTTTGGATGTTTAGATAATTCACAGTGGAATCTAGAATAGTGTTTTGAAGCTAACTGGCTGACTGTTTTAATGTTTAGATCGTTATGCAGTGTATCGTTGGATATGTACCAGGGTGCAGAGGTGACGAGTCGAAGTGCTATTGATTGGAAAGCCTGTATGGTGCGGACTTGCGAGGGTTTTGCGCAACCCTAAATTTGAATGGCATAAGCCCACGTGGGTCTTTAAAGTGATTTATATATAATATTTTTTGTGTGTAGGGATAATTTGGATTTGAGTATTGGTCGTAGGAGGTGTAGTCGGCTGTTTAATTTTTTTTTTTTTTAGATTTTAAATGAGGACCCCAGGTTAGTCTCTTGTCATGCTGTATATTAAGATACGGAAATTATTGTTGGAAATACGATTATCTTGTAATCGGACGAAAGGGTCGACGAAACTCGACGTGACTGTAACAACATAATTTTGCGCGCATTTTGAGACCGGTCGATGGCCCTGCAATTATTGACTGCGACGATTTGGAAAATACACGCGTGTAATTGTATCGTACTATTGCCGATGTACGGTTTACTCGTGTAATAACTGTACCCGTTTTTATCGTAATTAACGAGTCGCAGGTAGAAGTAAGAAACTCGTGCACCAATTAATGGAGTTCTAGACACACCAGTTTTCAAACATACAAAAAAAAACCTGCACCGGTACGTTTTCAAAATCCGAATTTTCCGATTGCGTTTGTTAATCATTTAAACACTGCCATTATATCGTTAGGTATCATTCTCGTGAATCCTTTTCTTCTTTCGGATCCTTCTGACTTTGAATTCTACATCATTGAACGTATACAAGGGATGTTGTGTTGCAATGAAATCAACGGACAATTCGTCTGTTTCCTTGCGGAGTAAGAGTATTTGATTGTTCTGAATTTAATTGGTTAAATGCGTTCAAGTCTTAAAATTTATCAATAAAGCCGGTGTACGCAAAATTCCCCAAGGCCGTTTTTAAACTCTGAGAAACTACTACTTTTGTCAGAATTACATAAGACAGAGATGTTATAGTTTTCATTACACCTTAATTGTTTTAATATATAGCCTTTGAAACGTAACATAATCCGTAGAAACTTTGGAGTATATCTATCATCGGTGCTTTCGTATAATTATTATTTCACCAAATAGTAGGTTCAACACATGTCTAGACTCTAGAAAAAGGTTTCAAAACATATGTTTTGTTTCCAAACTATTCACAGCGGTTAACTTAAGTAAATGTTTTATAACCAGTATCCTACGTATACGTCATATTTTAAAATCATCAAAAAAAGTTCTGTTGCATACCGGCATAAAAATAAGTTACGTTGGGATCTTCTTTATCGTTTAAAACGCAATGTGTTCATTAAAACTGTTTAAATAAATGCAAATAATCGTAATATCGTTATAAAACACGTTAAAATAATAGGTTATTACATTTTGTTTATCAGTGTAAATTACTACCATAAATATAACAGATTAATTATAGTGCTGAATGGTATGATAATGAATAGCATGGTAAAAAATATACAAATGTTTATTTCACTAATAACATTAATGTTAAGAGTTCGATTAGCGAAATATTGACCATAATAAAATGATATTGTATCAGATTATTAAGAATCGAGCAATAAAAAATGTTTTTAAACTATTCAATCTTATGGTTATCAGTACTTTTAAGATATTGTCGGTATTTCTTTTTTACATTTTTTTATTTGATTATTTTTTTTTCGATAAGAGTAGTTATTGAGGAAAAAATATGAAACTATACAGTAACAATTGTATTTTATTTTTTTTCCAGAAATATTTTTGAATTTCAACTTAAATGATAGACCTCAATACGTGTTCAGGGATTAATTTTACGAAAATATTCTTTTAAGCATATTTTATTGCTTTTTTTTAAAAAAAAAAGAAAACCAAGGTGTATGAGTAAATTTAGGAGCATTCAATAAATCCCTAGGAAAATTATTTTTTATTATATTTACATCAATTTCGTTCAAAATGGATTATATGAAATTAATTCTGTCTTACATAGTATTTTAATATAATAAATGTCTAAGTTAATAGCAATGGTCGTTGCTTAAAGAAAAGTTAAAAAATTGATCTTATACGTCTCATCCCGATAGTTATATAAACTTCGAATAGAGGTCAAATATTTTATCGATTGAACTGAACGTACAGCAAATTAAAAACAGAAAATCAAACGTCCATTGTCTGACGTTCATTTTATTATTATATAATGACTAAATACTACTCAGAAATTGCATGATAATAATTCAAGGAATGATATTCCAGAAGAATGGAATTTATCATCACCGAATACTTCTTGTGTGTATGTGTGTGAGTGTATATGTTTGAGGGATTTTGTGAGAAATATTTCGAAAGCCATAGGATTTGATGGAGTTTCTAAATGTAGGTAGATAAACACTATAAACATTATTTTAGAAAATGCACAGAACGATATTAAGTCGCAATGAATACTCGAATTTCTTACGTAATGGGTTATAATGATAAACTGGTGTTCGATTTACATCGTTTTAAGTCTATTAAATTAACTATTTTACATATGGAAAAATCTATACTTGGTGGGTTACCGGCGTATTTGGTCACGTTTATATTCTCGTTCCTAATATTCATAAAACAGTGTAGGATCACGGTTTTTATTCTTTTTGCTCATATAAATATAAAATAAATATCCTCTATCTATCATACAATTCTATATACCTTTAAATATAGTTACATTTTTTTTTTTTTTTTTTACAAAAAAGTTTTGTCCAACTTTAAGAAATCAACTATCGATAGTTAATGACAGTAAAATTAATGAGCTTGAAATCATTTTTCGTTCCCTATTATATAGGTATTACGATGTTTAATCATGACAAAATATTTTAGAAATTTAAAAAACTATGTCTTTGACTATCCGTTCATCTTCCACTATGTGTTTACGCGATATTTTTATTTTTAAACGACCTTACATTATTTTATATATATTAATTTGTTCAACGGGAACGCTTGTTTTGTTCGGCAATGATTACGAGATATCAGAACGGGTGAAAACTGTTTCACAAATCTCATTCGTTTGATGGAAACTAAATTAATGATAATGCGATTCGAGGTGGATAGTTTTTTTCAGTCGAGTATACCTACGATGATGGAGTGTATTATGTCACATGTAACTATAATATATATTACGTTTTTGTTTTGTTTTTTTTTTTTTAATCATTTTTTAATCCTCGTGTCAGACATGATATTGGAAACACAGAACAAACATTGGTACGACAATAGGTTATGCACTAAAGAAATATTACAAAGGTCTACGGTATTTATTGACCCGCAGTGTATAAAGTTTTTGTTGTTTCGAAAATAAATTACCATTAAAACGCATACAAAACCGAGTAGTATAATCAATACGCGAAAATTCGGAAATGTCGCCAAACGAATAAAAGGATGTATTCCAAAAATGTATTCAAATTATTAATTCCGTGTCATGCACATATGGTACAATGAGTAAGAAATGATATACTGATGATTACGTTTATACCAAATAATATACTGTTGTAAACACTTACATAATCAGTACTCAAATTTCGGGGGACGTAGTTTTTTCACTATAATTTTATTTTTTTTTTTTTAAATTTAAGAGCGCTTTTTATAATTATTTTCATAGGAACAACAAGACGATATGCGTTCATCTTACGAAAAAAAATATTCTTATACTAAAAATAATATTTTATTTTATTTGTAATTATGTTCAACATAATGAGTTTAATTTTTTTTAATTTTACAAAACGATTTTTTTCTATAGTTTCCTACCATTGTATAAGTCGACGAATGTTTGTATGTTAATGGTTTGCTTTATTTGATCGTTTTAAATTTATAAAATATAAAACGATACACAAAATTAAATAATTTTATTATTTAGAGATTATTTTCATAATTAGGCGTACTTCACGGTACGGTACGGTAAATGATTTCAGCGATCGTTAGTTTTTATCAGCCCACCTGTTCTTCATAAAACTTTCGATTTTGAAACGTACGTACTACTGCAGGGAAAATGGTCAAAAATATTTTTCCGAACACGTCGACAATGTTTTAGCGTTATGATTTTTCAAAGCCCAGATAGTACGTTAATAACATTATAATACACACTGTACTACCCACACGGTATCAAGATACGTTTATTCAATATTTAGTAAATATTCAAAAAAAAATTTAAATATTTTATATTCATGGGTCGTACAGTACACATTATTAAACATCGAATTAACTGTTGGACGGTTGTACAGTTTTAAGATTTCGTTGATTTTTATACTCGTATATTTATTTACGGCGGATGTTAATAAAATCTTAATGAACAGGTTCAACACGAAGAATCAAATATACATGTACATTTTTTTGTTTTAAACATTTAAATTCCGACCACCTATGAACATTGTCGTTTGGATCGTTATGATTGACAAATCCTATGCGGTCGATAAAGAACTATGATATATTGTTGTGTTACGGGGGTGTACACCGTTACGACGGTGAAAAAGCTTTGCGCGACGAAGTCGGACGAACGTGGAAAACTAACAAATGAAATATTATCCATCTGCACGTGTACATGCGCGTACGCTTACGGCTGGCACCATGGGGTAGCGGCTACAGGCAAGGTTGTGGGGTGTGCGCCACCGTCCGGTCGGATATCACGAACGGTATTAATTAGTCTCATCGTATATTGACACTGATGTATAATCTGGCTTCCTTATGTAACCTAAATACGTTGACCACGACGGCTACCGTTCGCCCGCGCGCGTGCACACAATAATCGTATCGTCAACACGCGATACACACAATTCGAAATATTATCGAAACGGCTGGTCGTCGGCGGCGCAAAATCCAGTATGGTGTGTAAGCGCGGTCGTACCATAGTGCAAGTGTGCGCACGCATAATAAATCCGAATCGGATGCATCGGTCAGGTCCGGTTCCCACTGGTCCGGGCCACGTCCGAGTTTATTGTTTTATTTTATTTACAACTTACAGTTTCACGTCAGTCATCGGTCGCTATAAGCCCTTTACAGATTTCTTTCCACCCGAGATCCTTCCAGGATGTATATCACTGTACCTTCCATCACTTAATAATCATGAAGACCTAAGTGAGCAACTAAAACAGTTCGATTTCCTATTATCAGCATTTAGTATACAGGTACTGCGTATGCATATCGTGCTTATTAATTTGCGCACACGATTGATGTGGAGGTACGAAAATCGTGGATCCACGGATGTATTATTCTGATGTCGGATAGTACTTTTCAAAGCTAACTCGTTGTCTTTCATTCTTATACTACGTGACACATCGAATAGGGACGGGATCGTAACGAATCGAAAAAACTAACAACTCGAACGCATTGCCGTTTTTTTTTTTTTTTTCGTATTATTCATTTTTGCGAATTTCCCGTTTGTAATCGGAACCAACGAGCCTGCTCATTAATGCACGGGTGGGCGGTCGAACGTCAATATCATTGCACGATTTCTCAACGCTGCGCCGTGCATTATTGTTGTTATGTCATGTGCATACGTCGGGTGCGGCCACCACGGACACGCGCGTTAAACACTGCAGGCGGTGACATTGAGAAAAAAAAAGAAAAAAAGTCCCCGGATAAAGAGAGAGAGAGAGAGAGAGAGACGTAAAATTAAAGGGCGCAACGACGTCGTACGCGTACGATTGTACGAGTTCACCGGGTTACGTTGTACGTTCGGTGCGCGATCGGGGGATCGCGGAGCGGGAAAGACCCGCGGCGGGGAGTAGGAGACGGCACGCGCTCCGTACGGACACGTAACAACAATAATAATGTGCGTTGCATATACGCGCGACGGTTCCCACAGCAATTATTGTTATTGCCGCGCATGATACGTAATGAGGAGAGCGTGTCGACCGACCTAACCGGTGGGCGGGTGGTAACGGAGCGAGGGTTGACGGGTCGCGCGAAGGGTGCACGCGGAAGGCGAACGATACTGCCGTCGTCGTCGTATCGCGCAGCGTCCCGCGGTCGCGGAGGTCGAAGGGCTGCGGCGCGCGCGTACGGTCTTGACTCGCTAACGAGCGTCCGGGGACAGATCATCCGCAGGGACCGGAGAGGTCGAGGCGCGCCGACGATTGGCCGCGCGCCAACCGCAGCGGCAACGGCAACAGCCCTTCGCGCGAATCTGCTCTTCGATCCCGCGCACCGTTCCACGTTCGATCCCTGCGTCCAACGGCAGACGTACACGAATGACGCACACAGCAGTGCACAAATACGCTTACGTATCGACTGCGGCTTTAAGTACCTAGCGCGACCCGGTCGCGAAGCGCGTTACACGTGTGCGGTACGACTGCGCAACCGTTGACGACTGTTTTCACGTTTCCGGTGCCGTAAATATACACCTCCACGTCTAATCGCTGCGAGAATGCGGATATCGCCCGATAAGCAAAACGTGGGTCGGATGGTCGGAAGGTCTACTTTTGTCCTTATAGCGATTGCCTCCGTAGGCACGGCATCAACATTATTTGCCCGGGAACGTAGCTTCGTATTTAGTTAGCCTTTGCGTGCGACCGTTGAACGAACCACGCGACTCTTCGAGAGATCGCTTATCACCGAGAAGTAATAGTACTAACAGTTGAGTCGACATCGAGAAAAAATATTAGTTTAAAACGTTCATTTATTTTCTATTTTTACACGAAATTATAATGCAAGCGAAAACAAAACGTTTTACGTGTATATTCTTTACTTTAGGACGTCAATCGTAGATACTTTACGATGCCGAAAAATACATTTCCACCGGGTTGAAACAATCGTCAGCGATTTGCTATTGAACCATTTTCTAACTCGTTATAGGTGTAAATATATTTGCATGGATTGAAAAGATTTTACTTGAATTAGTATTGTTGTGATACCTATATCTTACAAACCAGTTAGAAAGAAATTTCATAGATGTCTAAAAAAATCAAATCAAATATTTGTTAAACCTCTTGGTGTAAGAATAGGTCGCACTAATAATTTCCTAGGGGTACATATTCAAATATTCTTCGTACATTACGTACTTCATCAGTTATCACAACAACCGTGAATTATACGAGCCGTGCGTGAAATGTCTGCTTATCCGGAGACTGAGATTTTACCATTTACCGTACCGGAAACATCGACGTGTGCCGGTAAAACAGCCGTGCCGAGATTAAGATTATTAAAAGTCACCTTTGAAAAACGATTTCTCGTGGGTCGAAGGAGGAGGGGGAGGAATTAGAAAAGTATTAAGTAAACCGTCTTCGATGGCTCGTCGAAAACAAAAAGGTAATAAGCTCGAAATGAAATGAAATCACACGCGCGTTGTCTCCGCCCTATCGTAGGCCCGTTTTATTTTTCGAGAAGAGTTCCACCGATTTCCTTAACGGACGCGCGGTCCGAATACCAAACAGGATTCAGCGGGAGTGGACAACACGATACGTGTCGTATACGGGCCCGGGCGGTTCCGGGGCACCGCGTCCCTGCGGGTCGTGCACGGCCAGGTGCACGCGGGAACTCGGTGGCGAGGGGGAGTGCGCGCGAAGCGTCTAGTGCACGCGAAGTGCACGTGTAAAACGCTACCGGGTGCAGTGCGCTACTAGAAAAACCCGACACCGGTTCGAGTAGGGAAATGTACGCACGCCGGACGTGAGCGATGTGCTTCACCGCGTGCTGTGCGGCAGCAGGACTCGCGCGTACTCCGTCGGCGTGACGAGTAGCCTTAGAATCGTGTATTGTTCCGGCGAGCGGGTTAGCTGTTGGAGGGTGGTGCACGGGTGGTGGCGGGCCATCGAGCTCGAGGGCGGATCGAAGACAAAGAGGTCGGACGTGCCGATTGTCGGTTGCGCGCGCGGGGCCCGTCGCACGAGTGGGTCTCCGTCGTCCACTCGTGTTCGCTTCTCGCCGAGGACTCGGTCACGTTTTACGACACGCACACACGGAGCTCCGGTCTAATTAGCACCCCCACCCCCTGTGAGCCCGACGACGATTTGCGTACGCTGAGTTCCATCCGGAAACGGGTAGTGGTTCGCGAAAGGTCGGGCGCCGAGGACGCGACAACGCGGTTCGAAAGGGAGCGGTTATGTTTTATCCTTTTTTTCTCTCCTTCCCCAGTCGTACGTCCGACAAAGTCACACGTAAAGTCCACCGCGGTGCATTCCGAACGCGTACCAGTCGTCTACAAAACGTTCCGGTACGTGGATCATGGCGGACTGGTGGGGGGGGGGAGGTGCAGAAGTTGTAACTCGGTAAACTTTCCGCGATTGTTTGTTCCTTCTGTCCGTGCGCGCTCGCTCCCGCCGGTCAGCCTTTTGGTACTTTTTAATTGTTATGCCGACCGCGCGCAAAAGACGCCGACCGAGATGTTTCCGCGCCGTAACGAGACACGTTCGTACCAACGGGGGAAACACGTCGTCTTCTCGACACAAAAAAAAATAAAATAATAATAATACAAAATAAAAACGAACAAAAGACAGCGTTTACGGTGGACGTGTCTTTTGTGCACGTGAACAATTAGAGAGAAAAAAAATATACTCGTATACACACGAAGCAACGCCCGAAAGTCGCCTCGGCGATGTTTTTACTGAAAATTTTCAGTTATATTATTATATATTCAGTTGTACTAATACAATGTAATATTAATGGTGATTTCGAAATTCTCGAGCCTCGTGGTCGGTTAAGACGGTGTTGAAGTCGATCCTCGTTTACTGACGAAAAGATACACCCAAACGTCAAGTCTTTACCGCAAAAAAATAGTGGGCACTACGTAACTGGCTGAGCATTACCGCCAGGTTTCGTCACGTTTGTTTAGTACTGATGACTGCGGTTCGCCTGACCGTTTTGACCACCTTGGCCTTACTTTACAATTACAACACGCTAACGTCGATCGGTGACTATCAACGAAATAGGTAATAGCTGTATAATCTGTACGCATGGTTATGATCGACGAAAAAAAAAATGGTGAGAGATGCAGCCACGCAGTATTGGGTGATTGCGATAAATTAATTAATATACTTTTTTTAAATTTGAAATCAATCTCTTACCAATGGTTTGCGAAACACGATTCTAAACGTCCGTCTCTATGATGGAAGATGGTTTAGACGCAGACTATACAGTTGGATTACTGTAATGCCAAATAATTTCGTATTTAATCAACTTTTATAAAATAAAAAAACGCATACAATTACAACCTTTGAACTTTGGTTTGTTTGTATAACTATAGATACAATTATTATTATCAAACGTCTATAATTCTAATATACATGAGTACCTATCCAGTTTTAAGTTTATTATTTCTAGGGCTTGTGGATGACATTTTTCGGCAACATAATAACTGATTGGAATTCAAATTAATATTCAAATGATTCAACGAATTTAATCAAAATTTTATATTTCTTCTACGTTTTTTTTTTATTCGACATTCCGGTATTTTTTTTTTTTTTCACTACTAAGAACAACTTGTAAAGAATCTTGTATTAAAATTTCAAGTTTCGAGTTTTTATCAGAAAAAATATTTTAAATTTTCGTGATTTTATCGAGTTTTGTCAACATTTTAATATTCAAATGCTTAGAAAAGTCGTGTGTTACATATTTGATATTTTTACTGAGAATGAATGCAATGACGGCGCGCAGAGAAAACGTTTTAAAGTATATTTTTTTTGTTCTCCGAGCTCTATTTTTTTTCCATGTCTTAACGTTCATCATGGTGAGTATACAACAATAATAATCAATAAAATCGACAAAGCAGACGACTTGAGGACGGATTTTAACAAAATAATTATATTACGTATTCTGCAAAATGACTTTCATAATTGATAATGCCAACAGAAGTCTGTGAATTGTAAAACAAATAACAACAATTAACAACAGCACCACGCCTAAAACGAAAAATAATTTTTTTTTTCGAAAACGAAGTATATTTAAAATAATTTTTTTGTTTGCATATTTCAGAATAATTTGGGACAAATTGAAATAAAATCTATTTTTAATTCCTCTATCTTACAAAAAATTACCCATTTTTTGTGCTATATGTAGAATTCCAATATTTCAAAGCGACTCACCGGAAAGAGATGCGTTTCGAGAGTTTTCCCGACGTACTTTCGGATTCAAGTGCGTTTCCTCCGAGGCACTTGACAAGCGCTTCGCCCTTTTTTTGCTTTCTGTCGCTTTTGCACGTTTCAGGTGGCCACCGCTTGGATTTTGCTGACATTCAGAATAATCGTGAAGGGGGAAAAAAAACAAGAAAAGTTACAGTTTCTGGGAATAAGTTCCGATTCTTTTTTCTTCTTCTTTTTGTTAGTTGATGGAATAAAAATGGTTTTCGTTATTGTTATTATTATTATCGTTTTATATAAAACCTCAAGTTAAAAAGAAGTTCAATTGCAAAAATATTACAATAATAACAGAATGTTTCAAAGTTTTGAGAACGGATAAAATAATGAACACAAATTTTGAAAAAAAAATAAATATATATATATATATATATATATTAGGACATCAAAAGATATTGTACTTTTTGTGCCATTAATATAAAAGAAACCCGATTTATAAACAAGATAAATCGCTGTGCTCAAAATCTAAATTTATTATTTTATAAAATTTATTACATCGTGTAGATATACCAATGGAAATTATTATGATACAACGTAAAAAGTATTGTGCATAGCCGATAGAAAGTTTGACCTAAATTATATATTTCACCCTACGGTTTTTGTAGCGACTTGTATAGAGAGTGTTTTACCTGAACAATGTTTAAAAGTGAGAAATAATTATTTTTCAAATGTCCACCGACTCATGTACAACTTTATATTCATTATATTATTATCTTATACGATAGTTTATCAAACAAGATTAAAATATAACATTAATAGGATTAAAAATTACTATTTAACGTTTGCACAATCGTGAGTTAAACGAAATAACAATTGAAATCAAAACTAATGTTATACGGGCACTAAGTATTGAGTTCGATTTTTATTTACAACCTACACCTGTGTCTACACAAATCATACATTTTATTGTAATTGCCTTTAGAATACTGATGAAAAGTTTGGTTTTTATAACACTATTTGATACAAAAATGCGTTGCGATTGTAGGTACAGTATTATGAGTTCAATTTACATTAGGTACACTCAAAATAGTATCCAAAATTAAATAAAAAAAAAAAGAAGCCTCTTTTCGTTTTACTACCCCCAATAACCTTAAACATTAAAAAAAAATTATATACATATATATTTACACATTTCATTACCAAGGAACAATGAACCAAAATGTCCTACTCGGTAAAATGTTTTAAAGGATAACGATATAATTAGTATTTGAACAATAAAAGTTATTTTAAATTTGGGACGTAATCATCGTAAAATGTAATTTTGTTAGTACCTACCTACAAACATAGCACAAACATGAGTATCATATGTATATAAACACATATAAGGTAATGTAGGTGGTTAGTCTCTATAATCAACAAAACACAATTATTTCGACTCCGAGTTGTTTGACCATGTTTATGCGCTGTTCATTTGTTAAAAATCCATTTGGTACACGCACGTATATTCGTGTACATTTCATCTCGAACGAATTTTTATCAAATTTGATATTAAATTTCACCGGTACCGTGTGAATATATTTGTATAATTCTTCATTACAATGCCCGTTGTTTCCTCGACGACGAGGTTCTTACATAATGAAGTCTCGTTCCATAATTGAAACGTCGTCGTGTGCATAGGATCTTTACTCGTTTTATTTTTATGGTTTTATTATTTTCTTTTTCCTCGTCAATACGTGAGAACTTTTAAGTAGCGAAAAATAACTCGAAATATATTCCACAAAGGGATGTTATGTAAACACTTAAACACGTCCGTATGTTTTCATGTACACAAACAGCCCTATGCACAAAGACGCGCGTGATTAGTTGTCACATCGTAAAACATGTGCAGCACTTATACACACCACGCGAGACATATGGCTAATAAGCACAACCCTTCAGTGCGCGTGCAAATATTCAGAAAATGAGCTAGGCGTACCGACCTCGCGAGGATTTTCCATGCGGTGAATTATTTTTGTGTCTTTTATTTTTATTTTAATTGTTCGTCATACAATCTATTTAAATATTTCACATAAAACGATAGTCTGCATCGAAAATGCACAGACCAATATTGAACAAATGCAGTGTACAATTTTATTAGATTTCATCCAAAATGTAATGATCTTTTGTTCTACGACCGATCTCACGCTAGCGCGAAACAGTTTTGTTCATTTATATGTTTATTTTTTTCCCCCATTTTCTTATAATGTGCAGGTACCCCTAATCGCTGTTTTTTAAAGCACCAGAAACCATCATTATTAAAATAACATGTAATTTATAATACTTATTACTGAATAATTTTTAATAAATTATAAAATACCGAAGTAAATATTTTTATAATATTCCATTAGGTAGGTACTAATATTTTTAATTGAACTCAATTATTGTTAATATTAACACATATTTTGAATTTTACCTAATAGTTTTAATTTAATGATCGAATAATGTAATTGCGTATTTGTTTTAATTAAGTAAAAATTAATAAAGGTTAACAAACGTTAATAATATAATAATAATGTTAAGGTTTTGAAAAGTTCTATTGCGGGACGAAATAATTAGATTTTCAACCACATAGGTATTAATCAATTGTTTACTGTTATCTGTGCAATACTCGGTAACAAAATTAGAAACAAAAATATCATGTGAAAGTATAAAATACGTTACTTTATTATATTATTATTTAATTTTAAAATTAGTGGCATTTTTCCTAAAAGAAAAAATATTTAGTCATTACATTCAGAGTGTATAATATCATATTAATATTATTGTATGTTATTGTTATTGTCGTTTATTTCTTCAAAAATATAATAGACCTCATTGAACAGGTTCGTATGAGGGCTCATGAGCTTATGATTTACAATATTATAATAATTAAGTATACATTCATATTAATACAATTTACACTTAAATTATCTTTAAGTCATAGACATAAAATAATATGTATTCAATTTTACAGCGCTGGATTCTACTTGTACACTATTATTGATGGCTGAACAAAACCTGTGTACGTTTTTACTTGAAAAGTTTTATTTGTTAAACTATTGAACTGTAATTATAATTTAAAATTATTATGACAAAATAAATGAATAAAAGTGTGTTTTACATTATTTTATTAAGTATTACTCCTTGCGGGTTTATGGTTATCTGCGCTTTTTTATTTTATTCGAATAAATGAACTAACACTAAAACAAACGGTTAACATTTTTAAAATAAAATCCAATTAATATAAATTTAATGCACTGCAGTTTAATTATTATAGTAATTCATGACGATTTAAAATGTTATCATCGTTGTAACGGGCTCTGATAAATAAATAGTACCAAATCATGATCTGGTATTAAGTGGTGGTTGACATACAAAAACGATAGTGCATCTAGTTACGGATTATATAAGGTCAACGGTGACGAATTCTTTAGAGTTTAAAGTGATCACCCGAAAGATTAATGAAATTCGCGTTCAAATCCAATACATTTGTTTATTTGTTCGGTATAATCCAAACAGATATTATTATGTAGGTATTATTGTTTAAAGAGTTGTTGGACAGTTCGTCCGACGGCTCTAATCCACAGGTACAAGGAAATCCGCATTAGCGTGATAATAATTGTCAATAATTTGACAAATCATGTTCGTACAGCAATCGAAATGGTGCACAATATTATCGAATAGTGTGTCAGATCATGGCCGGATTTAGAATAACTAGGCTCATCTGTGATGTGAGCCCTACCACAAAGGTTTTTAATAAATAGAAAAGGCATATGCGCAAATACAATTTTACCGATTTCATGGCATCGGTATTGCCGAATCCACGTATTCGGTAACGGTGTTTTTGATTTCATGAAATCAACAATTTTACGAACTCGGCATTACACATAGGTACACTATTACATTCGAACCATCACTGCCGTGGTAGTATACAACGTGTATGCATTGGAACGATTCTAAAAAAAAAAAATTCGATTAAATAACTTGAGAAACATCTTGTTGGTACTTTGACCAAACTTTCATTTGTGCTAAAATGTAATACGGAACAACAGTGCAAAACAATTATATTTAATTCGTTGATTTGTATTAATTTTGTACTCAAAGTATTAAAACTGAATTCCTTCCATTGGCGTTTCTTTAACCAATTATTAAACTTCAATTGTTCAAAGTCAAACACTTGACGGGTTGGCGTATACAATTTCAAAGCATTTGATGGGAACATCATTGCGCGCAACACCCCATAAGCTGTGCATATAACACGGAAAATACTATCGAACAACCGCAGTATAAGCAATCGGTAGTGCTTGTGCTTTAAGTGGTTTTTGAAACTTCCTGGGTTTTTTCTCTTCGTGTTTTATTGTATGCAACTGCTACATTTTTATTTTTCTCTAACGAGTAACCAAATAAAAATAAAATAAAACTCTGCTGGCTGTCAAACGATTTTCACGTGGAAAAGATTTTAAATTTGTACACGTCTAGTCTAAACATGTTAATTTGTCTGCAGAATATTCAACTCAACAGGCTATAGAGCTAATCGAAAGCAACGTAGCAAATTCTATGAAAGTACGATATTAAATAATTATTATATTGCAAGATGTTACGAACCGGAAAGGGGCGAATGTAGAAGATATTTCATCATAGCAGTAGGAAGACGGCGATCAAGTTTTCGTTTTACACCAGACTGCAGCGGTGCAAGACGTTATTTCTTACGTTTACCTAAATCACAGTTTTAATAATAAGAATAACAATAAAACTGAAGATTTGCGATTGTACGGTAACAAGCCAATGACAATTTTCTGCAATGCGTAATACAAGTTCAATATAATAATATGATGCACTAAGCGATTTTATTTTCATCCATTTAAGTACACTAATGATGCATCCCGACTTTTTTTATGAACGATATATATATTAAAACCAATATAATTATTATTGTTACATTTCGTACCACATGAATACACTGCGAACAACGAAACCGATTATTTTGATAGTACACCAATTTTTCCACGAATACCACGTTCAGTATCAATATAGTGTTCACCAAAAGGATCACTTAGAGAACGATGTCGTTCGTACACGAATTTAACTGTTGCTTAGAGTGTTAGTGCGATCGTCAGTTCTTATACTACAGTTGATTTTGCATTACAGTATCGGTATACCACAAGTTTCCAGACGTTATAGTAAACAAGAATATATTCACTAGGCAATAATTTACTGCGAATTTAATTCATGAAACCCTTAATGGTCTATTAAGTATGTTTACTAAACTAGAGTGTCGGTAGTACTTTTGATACTATAAAATTTGATTTATTTACTTTCATCATTGATAATGAACGTTGACCGTTGTTGAAAGTAATCAACGTATCATTGTAACTGCGTGCTCGAAGTAACCGTGTGATATTTCAAATGTACAAATACAGATCTGTAATGATATAATTTCTGAACAAGTTCGAACTTGTTCAGGACTTATATCATTTTATCATTTTTTTTTTTTTCTATTTTAAACTTAAAGTAGGCTTATACTCGTATATGAATTAATTGTATTTTGTACTGTCGTATACAGAATATACTCTCGATATAAATTCGAGGTTTCTACATATTAAATTTAATAAAAATGTCGTGCGTTTGAACATAATTGTTTATGTTGAAATAAGTCCTTCGGACGAAATTCATTCACGTGATAATGAAAGTAAACAATTATAAATAATTATTATTCCGCTAAACAAAAATCGTTTAGTGACTGCGAGATGTTTTTAGGTATAAAAAACAAACCTTAACCTTTGTGATTTGCATTTTATACAACGTTCGTATATGTTTTAAATTCGTATAAACGAATCATAATTTTGCTATATCAAAAAATTAAATGCAAATAATTATTTTACTTCATACATTTCACGGATTCGTTTGCTTATATTTACCTTATAATAATTAATTGATGCGCTGAACAAATATTTTTAGTAAATATACAATTAAGAATAATTGTACAGGATGAGGGAGTGGGATTGTTGAAAAAAAAAAATTTAAAAAAATACTGACTTGATAAAAATCGAGAAGTTGTATAATAATCAAACGGACACAATTTGCGCAGTTTGTACATAAAATGTAATCATAAAAAATAATTAATTAAAACGATAAATTAGTATAGGAAAATATTCAAAGTCCGCATTTAAATCATCGCATTCAAACATTTCGTTTGCAGTGTGAAAGTTTTTACGCTTTTTACAAGTGTTTTACGAAAACAATAATCCAAAACCGTTTATTGTGTTAATTTAAAACAACGCTGTTATGCTCGAATCGTATAACCGTTAGGAAATGAGAAAAATGATTTAATAGTAATTTTAGTGTAACAACAACGACGATAAAAATAAAATAATAATAATAATAGTATACCGACCCTATTCCGGCGATGGTTTTATGGAAGATTCTCACGACTTAGATGTATCATGTTAAATGTTTAACATTTTATTTATATCCACACACACACATACACACATATATACATATACTTATCATGTATATATATTAGCTCGGTTTGTTAATTAACAACATTTTGTACAACGGATAGGGTATTCTAATTTGTGATACGGTTATTCTGTCCGAAAACACCGGATTTGTTTAAGTTCGTTTCGACACGCACGGCGACTGATAATTTGTGGGGTGCAAAATAACGGCGTGACGTATATATCTAACACGCAAATCGCTCGTATATATAGCGCACCATCGAGTTAAAAGTGGATTTTGAGCGTTCTACAAATTATAACTGATACTCTAACGCATATATATTCTGTAAAACTGTAAACATGCGGTTCAGCGTCACGGTGTATACTGCAGTGCACGGGGTTTTGGAAAACGTTACTGCGCATATACACCAAGGCGTCCTGCTAACGGTGCGAGCGTATTTCTTCCCAATTCGCCTACGTCTCGGTCCCGTCAGATTTTACAATATTATCTTGACGGGGAGAGAGAAAAAAAATAATAAAGAAATACCCGTGAACAAAATTAAACCCATAATAATGCATAATATTTTCATCGATACACGGACTAAAAGATTGCGTAGGAAAAAAAAAATTCGGAAAAATACAGTAAAAGCGTCAATCTGAACTCAAATCCGCCGAAAACTCATCCGGTACGTCCCCGTAGTCGACCGTGCGTGATTTTCATCTGTTCAAGGCGCAACGCGGAGTACGCATAAGCACGCGCACACCAAAAATATCGATTGATCGATAGGAAAACGTCAACTTTCGATTTTGCGCATGAACCGAAACCGTACGTTTCGACGTAATTGCATAGAAATAAACAAATTAAATAAAACGTATCGTGTCGGTTTCGCTTTAAACTTGTCTTGCCACGCATCCGCTGACCCGTGTGTATGAACATCTATATTATGTACAGTGTTCCACGTATTGCAGCGCGCGTAATGCGTTTAAACGGTAATACAAATACGAGGTATAAACGTATCATTTATTCGAAACATCGAAGGGCGCGTTATCGACCCCGCCGTTGACGAACGTTCCGGATGAATAATTTACAGATTCTATACGCTTTGGTCTTAAATCTCGTTATTTACCCAAAACATTTACCCTGTGAAGACGAACGGTGTACACGAAATCGAACGACAATCGTAGTGCAATATGAATATTCGACAATAGTTCTCGTGTCTTTCGTATCGGCTAACGATAAAATATTTGAAATCTGAATTGTTTTACGTGTGATTCTCAATTCTCAATAAAATTAATTTTAATCCGACAAAACATTCGGTAAATCGGAATTATCTTACGTATAGTTCTTCCGATTGAATGGCCGCTGCAGCAGTGATCGTTGAGACGGAGAGCGGAAATATTTTCAATTTTCATCTGCAAACAACTTGCACGCGTACAACAACGTAACACGGTACGCAATATTATACAGGCACACGGGATAACGAAAACGATTCCAAGTCTAAAAGACAAAAAAAAAAAAAAAATGAAACAATAACCAACTGTGGAATAATGAAGACACTTCGTGCACACACCGACAGAGTAAAATCGTAAAAATCGTAAAAAAAAGTACATCCTTCCGTGTACCGCACACTTGCTTATTCGCAAACGTATGATAAGGGTGTTAGTGTGTATGCGTGCGTACATACTATGATTCTCATCTGTAGTACACCATATTGTTATGGCTTCTTGACGTCCACCAACTGCAACGCGTATACACCGTATTATTGTTTTACTGCTTTCGCAACAACAAACTCTACGGAGACTCCGGGCTCCTTAAGAGTTTTATTGGTCCACGGTCGGGATGGAAGTTTTTTTTTTTTTTGAGTAATCTTTTGAATATGTTATCTGCGGGTAATAAAAACGCACTATTAAAGTTTCATTGTTCCAGTTTATTTATATTTGCAAAGGCCGAGAACAGAAAATCCCCATTTAGTGCCGACAAGGGAGCAACAGCAGCACGACGAATTTTGCGTTCCACAACGTTATCTGCAGAATTGAACAAAATTAGACGTTATAACGGAATACTAAACAATATATGTTACGATAAACGCGGGCGTGTGTACAATACTGTACTATGTGTCTAACGTCAAAACCCGTTACACAATTATATTTACATGTATAGGTACTCGGCATTTGTTATCTGATAATGAAATTCGCGCAATGCTTAATTATATATGTGCACATCTCATTGGAAACTGTACGGAGAAGAAAGGATTTTTTTTTAAAAAAAATTAATTTTACACTTCGAAAACTAATAACCTAACGCTAAAAAGGTTAAAAAGGCAGCTCACAGTGTACGCTGTTTTTGTGGTGCAACTTGATCACGGATGTGTTTCAGATAGAACGTAGGTTGATTACGATTTGATGTATAAATAATAAAATTTACTACATCAGTAACGATTGATACACGCAATAAATGTGATTACACATTTGGTGAAAAATATACGAACACGTCAATTCTTACTCGTTTTAGTTTTGCATACGATTATAAAACGTTTCGGTGCAAACATCTTACGCAACGCACTTGTTACTCTTCGGTGTATGGTAAAATCATCCACGTGAGTCAGTGGCGTAGCCAGGATTTTTAAATGGGAGGAGCTAATCACTTTTTTGGATAAATAAGGTAAGAGAGGATATGAGAATTCACACTCAATCCCCCCCCCACCATCTACCACCAAGTTTTTAAATGTAATTCAAGCATTTTAGTATAGTTTTAAAAATATTTATTGATATATAATTTATAATAATAATAATAATTTTGGTTTCAGTGTTCAGTCACTTGCTCCACTCCGACAGCTGCATCCTCTTAGGCGAATTTCTGGCAAATTCAGTTATTATTTCACTTTCATCGAATTGCTCTTTTTTATGTATATTAGCCATAGCTAACCCATTCAGTCTGTTTTCCGACATGGTGCTTCTTAAAAAAATGTTTAAGCGATTTAGTACTGAAAATGTTCTTTCCGGAGTGAAAGAGGTAACTGGTAACGTGGCGAATAATTGTAAAAGTATTTTAATGTTAGGTCGAAGATTGGTGCGATGAGAGGGTGAATCAAGAGCAGAATTCGGTTTTGGAATAGTATTTTGACTCCATTGTTGCCTTCATATGAACAGATCAGCTCTGATTGTAGATGAGGTATTATCATGGAGATCTTGGACATATCATATATTTTAGCAGCTTTTATAATATTTTCATGGGCATACATATTTAAATTGGCCGGAATAAGTCCTTCAAGTGGCATAACATCAATAAGCCTTTGATTAAAACGAATATCCATTGATTCTATTAAATAGTCAAGATACACTATACATATAAACACGACCCATTGGGGGGCTATAACCCATTTAACCCCCCCCCTTGGCTACTCCACTGACGCGAGTCCAGGTGACACAATTTCGGGACGTGTGACTAATCACTACGATCAATTACCGTTGTTATGCGTATCGGATGCGGACGTACGATATGGGCAGCAGGAAAATTATTGTGCGTGCATCATACTAAAGTGAGTGCACCGTACGAGTTTCCAAATGGAACGGAAAATTACGAATTTTTTGTGGTGGAAAAAAAAACCGGGGGGAGAGGAAACGATATAAAAATGTACAAAACTTTTGTTTACACCTGTTATGCGTGCGAGACAGACCCCGTTGATTACGTGTCGATTCCCATGCACCCGATATCACGTGTGTGAGTGTGTTTCGAGCGTTTGTCAGGACAACCTCCGCACTGCGGAGGAAATAGTTTACCGTTGATTGATTGCCACGGCAGTCCCTGTCGCGCTCCGGACGTCCATATCGCACTACCCGCGTACGAGTAAAACAACACCACCCCCGCACGCATAACACAATAATCGTATACATCTACCGCGAGCGCGTGCACGATATCGTACATGTACACGTATCGAATATGTTGCGTTTTTCCCACGGGCTCGCCGAAAACTGTGTGTAATTATCGTCGTACACATCGTGTGCGCAACAACAACAATAATAATAATAATAATGATAATAATAACGCACACAAGTTGTCACACGGTTGAAAACAATACATTAATATCGCACGCGGAATAATAGTATTACTACTACCTATTGGTGAACCGGAACACGTCCGATGTGAACTGTGCGGGGTGGGTGGGGGGGAAGGAGTCCGATGCGCGCACCCAGATAACCCTTTTTTGTCGCTTCCTGCGAGGCAGATGACGCCGATTATATATCCGGTGCACCGGCGGCGGTTCGGAGTATCCAATGTCCTGTACTGCAATACCCACGCGGCCGCAAGAAAGGGCGAGCGGCGAAACGATACCGAACGTTCGGTGGTTAGGTTAGATGAATCCGCGTTGCCGTAACCGTAGGTGGAACAACAGTATTACTATAATAATTATGTTCTTCAATGATCATTACACGTGTAAAATTCAAACACCACTCACCGATCAGCGAGCAGCTACCGTACCGATTCATCGAAAACGTTACGTATTTATTACGCATGGGCGCGATAAGATAAGATTTTTATTTTTATTTATTATTTTTTTTTTTTTGAAAATCCCGTTTTTACGAATTGGATGTACAATTTCGTTCACTTTTCGATCGTTTGGAAAATATTATGTTCTGTTCAATACATTGATTTTAATATTCTCACCGATTGCCGTACATGTAAATTACAAATCATTGTAGTACGGTTTCTTGTCATAATTGTAAACAGTGAAATATTTCCTGGGTGAAATCCAGTAATTTAGCTGATATATGGAAAATATGCGACAATACACGTTGTGTGACTGGTAAACGTATTCGGAAAACGGTTAATTTTAGCGTGCAAATATATATTTTGAAAATTGAAGCCATGTAACAAGCAGTGCGTTTGCAGCAGCAGACATAAACGCCGAAACATATAAAATATTAATGACCGAAATAAGATGAGAGGAAAACTCGAGCTGAGCGGAAGACCTATAATAAAATAAATATGTACTGTACTTAAGTGATCTGCGATGAAGAAAAAAAAAACAATCATTTTATGTTTGGGAAATTAATTCGTTAACATTTAAATACGATTTATACATATATACATACGATCCCCATTAAAGTTTATAAGTAAAAAATTCAAATAACTGCAGCTTTTTATATACTTAAAAAAATACCCGCTGGATCCCGATGGGAATTTCAGCGCGAAAAATGCACCTGTATATTTTATATTTGAAAATCGCTATTATATTTTACTAAAGTTCGTGCAGTATTATATAATACATAATTGTATTTGAGTTAAAATTCCGATAAAAACAAATTTATTTCACTGAATCAAGTTAGCTTGGATTAATTTAAATTAAATACTTTGACTTGTTATATTAATATGTATTTGATTAACATGTTTCAGTATATTTCATCCTCATCTTATAATTGTTTGATGATAAATAAACATTAATTTAATATTACATACACATATTATTAATAATGTTAATAAAATTAAATTAAGATCCGATCGATTAAATTAATTTTATTCAATTACAAAATATAGCAAAAACCAATAGATCTATTGGTTTTTGCTATATTTTGTCTACTTCGTAGTAATCAATAGTTTTTTCATCGATTAAATCCAATGGTTTTTATTTTAATATATTTGAAAATATAAGAATAATATAAATTATAATCTTATTAGAAATGGTATAAATTACGGCAGTATAAATTGGCCTATTTTACGACGAATTAATTTTTATCAAATCCATAAAATTAGATTAATAATAAAAATCTACAAACATTTAATGCCCTGCATTATTCCATAAGATTTTTGTATTGTTATATTTTATAACTATATATACATTCAAGCCAATATAATTGTTAAGATTTACGAGTACTTGATACGTCAATGAGTTGTAATTTATAAGGGACTTATCGAAATAGTGACTAAGGCCCATTTTATTAGACCGAACCAATTTATTTTATTTTTGGTGGGATTTCAGGAGATAAGAAACTGTAATGATATGCAGAAAAGTTGACTTTGAAAGGGTGGTTGGAAATAATATGGAAATAGCACTGCAGTGGAGTGTACTTAAATGTCGACGTCTGACGAGGGAGAGGTATATAGGTAAGTAAATTGTACGGTAGGTGTATCGCCCTAACCTGTTTTGAGAGCGAACGAAATCCAAACAAATGCAAAACATTTTCAATTTAATTACAATTTGAACCCGGTACGTGTGTTTCGTGTGTTATATTTCAAATCAATAGATGGAATAGACGATTCGTTAAACTATTTTTACGCTTATTATTGTACATGAGAATATGTACAAGACTTTAGAGAAAAAACTACATTGCGCTTAAAATATAAATATATTATACAAATGTATGTGTGTTCGTGTATGCGTGTATATATGTGTCTTGCATTATATAACATATTGCACTACTCACTGTTCGGTGTAATTCGCACTTGAAAAATTATTTTTATCGTACTATAAACAAAGTTGTGAGCACATATTTCATCTGCAAGTTGTACCATCCTCGTAATTCTGCTGAGCAATTCGTGACAGGTTCATTTAACAGGTGCACAGGATATACATTTTACACCCCATGCGTACATTAAACACACAGCCAGAATCCCACGCGAGCTAATGTTTCTAGTCCCCGAATTTGTGATGATCACATGTAGTTATCGATGATGATTGATTTGCTTTTAAAGTTCACATAGGATATAATACAACCCTAAATATCACCAAAAGACCTGTGGGACACGGCGCATAAAAAGCATGTGTGCGGGGTGGATAATAATATTCTAAATTTATGGCGGAACTCTTAATGAAATAAACAGGACTGTCAAAACATGGCATGACGCATTAATAGGGTGAAAATAAAACGAAATTTTTTTCCGAAAGCAATAATAATTATACGAATACGCTATACTCGTATTATTAATGTCCTAAAATATAGATCAAATTAATAAATATACGTACTACACGTTGTACAATAATAATATTATTTATTTATTTTTTTTTTTTTTACGATCCTTATAGAAAATAATACATAATATTCATGTCACATTTTACCAAGACTTACAAAATAAAAAATAATAATCGTCTATTTAAAAATTTAAATAAAAAATAAATATAAATATCGAAAAACAATAACAAAAGTAATAGTTATCGTATTTTGTAAACCATACTTATTTTTCCAATATGAGCTACTATTATTGGTGCGCGTCTCATTCTATACAGAGCGTTTTCCTTTATGTGCCTTCGGAAATGAGTGCTGTATTGTACGTTTTTCAACAATTGGTTTATTGTTTGCGCCGCTTCGTCGGCCTCGTGTAATGCTGAATAGGTCAAGTTCCATTTGACTATCAGGTGATTGGGCTTTCCTTGACTGCACCGAAAACGATTTAGCCACAACCATTCTCCCCTAGAAGGAAGTGGGAACCTGAAAGCATACTGAATCTGGTTCACCGACAATATTTGAGAATATATATGCGTGTTTTTTTTTCGTTCATACAATTCATATCAGTGCTATGACGGCCATTTAGGTTACCGTAATTTTATCCTTATCGGATGAAGATTTTTTGTTATAGTTAATTTGTATGTTGGGTGAATCCAGGTACTTTCTCCAAATCTCTTTTGAAGCCATTTTCAATTCCTTTTGAAAGCCATACGCAATAAAGATAAAAATAATAGCATATTAGTTATTTGTTTATTCATTTCAATTAGTTTGTGTATATACCTGTAAGATTATTATGTAAAATAAATTACTGTAATTCAGCTTTTTACACTATATTTCGTTCAGATTAAGTTTTATTGAACACCGAGACATTACGAGTATAGCAGTAACTACAGTTGGTATATTTAAAAGCTGATTCATTTTAGATTATTTTTATTTTTAACACCATATACGTTTCATAATATTATTATTTTGTTTTTTGTTTTCCGTGATGATCTCCGTTGGATTATATAAAATTACTTTTTTTGAATAAATAGCATTCCTTATTCTTGGTGCGTATTTTAAAGATTAAATATAAAATAATCTTAACAATCCTTTTTTTCATAAATACTTGACTAAAAAAGCACGAAAGAAATATTAATGTGATTCGATTCGTCTTATTATATTCATATATTATGAATAAAACAGTACATTTCTTGTTCAATTAATTCGTTTGAATTAATAATAGAAATATTGAGTTATTATTGTATCACATTGTATTGTTTTCGAATGTGTCCAAAAATATATCATGAATGTCCAATGTTTTTGTATTATTAAAGACTCTTGACCTAACTGCCAACGACTATTCAAACAATTCATAAATCAATCAATACTCGTGTGTGAATACGAATACGATTGATAAAATATAAATATGAAAACGGCCACCAAAACGTTTGACGCCCATCGGTATGTACTTAATAAGAAATAAATAACGGGTACAATATTGTCAACAACGTTACGGAACTCGAATCAACATTAAACATTTCCGTTGATATGCATATTTTTTTTTTTAATGAAGACGAAAACTATTCGTTTAAAACGGACAAGAAAAAGTTAACCTTAGCTGTTCCCGTTAATGCAATCAATGTTTTATGTAATATTCTTATTATTATTTTTTGATCGGGTCGTTATTATGATTTATAGATTTTCGAAATCGAGGGCAATTAATTTGCACTTTTTTTATGGTTTTCAAGCGATAACCGCAAATCTCGCCTCACGTAACGGCGAATAGCATATCGCACGTACGGTAACCGAACGGAGTACTTGAAAAAGCTACGGAAAAAAAATATTAATCCTGCGATACCCCGTAAAAGTGTATCCCGGTCATAAATGTATTATAATATACAAAACCTTCTGCGATACCGAGTGACCACAATAAAACCATAACGTAATACTGGACTCCGATTAGATTGGTATCCGATGTTAAGCCGAGTAAAATATTACATAAACGCGATAATAAATAATTGCATAATGTGATTTCCAACGAACTACCATTGAATTGCATACAGGGATGTATTTGGACACAGGCCCTCAAAGGCACGGCTTTTAAGCGTCAACTTTTTTTTTTTTTTTGGGGGGGGGGGGATGGGGCGAATTTTAACACAATCAATAATAACAATTCACTGGGCACCAAGTGAACATTTTATTGTTCGCAGATTTCTAACTGTACGACGGAACGTCTCATGCTTCCGGCGAATAAAAAATGACCCACGGTGTGATTCAACGGGTGCCGAAAAGCACTCAAATTTATTGTTCGTCGATATTGAAGTGAATTCTTTGACGATCAAACTGATGAATTTGCGGAAAGAAAAATTTATAATTTAGTGTGCTACTAATTGATAAACTACAAACAGGTGAAATTCATAGTTAAATGTCGATAGAGGACGTTTCTTTCCGCACGAATAATAATATAAAAAAATGTTACAATCATATTGTGCACTTTAAAAGCTTACTAAGCATTTTTGATAGTTCAGCCAGTGACGGGGTGGAAAATGCAGTGTTCCGGGAACTGCTTGCGAGCGGAGAAAACCTAAACGCGCCACTTCTTGAACGCAATACGCACATCGCGTATACAATCGAAAACGTACGAACGATAACGCGCGGCCATGATCGCCGTCCGCGCGCGCAAATCATAACTCGAAAAGTGAATACATAAAAATATTCTCGTAAAGATACCACGTCGTACAATACGTACACCGAATTCGTACGGTTTATTTGATCTATACCGCCTGCGCGTGTATTTGAGTAGGTAACTTTCGAAGGGTGCGAGTGTCGTACGCACATAAATATGGGTGAATAATAATAACGGTGAGTAATGCAATACGCGAGTTCTAGGCAATTACACGTACGGTGATTCGATGCTTGTAATACCATTGGTTTTAGAGAACACGGACGATGCGACGTGGACACAGTCACCGGACGTCGCTGTAATTGTTTGTAGTCGATTTGAAAGGAAAAAAAAAACAGCATATTTCCATAAACCTGTTCTAAAACCTGTTGAATTCGGACGTTTGCAGTGACGTCTGGTGGTTGCGTCCTAGAATCAATGGTATACTACGAAAAACGAGTGAAATGTATATTTATTTCTTTTTTTTTTTTTTTCTAGAAAAACGACATCGTTATTATAATTCTCCGAGAAAAAGCTTATTTTCAACGCTTAATTTCAATAATTATACGAAATAACAAACCAATTAAAACGAGAATATTTCATTTTAATTATGTATTAAAGATTTATCTGGAAATAGTGTAAAAAAAAAAAACATCTAACAACAACACAAATACATAAGGTATAACAAATATTGCAGTATAGTCATAAACGTTTTATTTGGTACATTATTAACCTATTATGTACATTAACTATATGGTTTATTCATATTTCGTAACCAATAAAATACTTGTTTTATTTTATGTTACAATTTATTTCGATAAGTTCAATATTTAATAGATACCACGTAACATATGTAAAAAAACTAATAAATATAAGTTAAGTTAACAAATTCAAACATTTTATTTATTTGCACAATATTAAATGTTTGAACGAGTATAAAATAAAATATACGTGAGAAATGTTACGTGATGAACTCATGTGAATAGCAAAGAGTTAAACGTAACAATTAATTTTCAATTATTCATCATTCTGTTCTCAATTATTTCTTATAACTAATAGAATATTTATATTTTCAATTATATACGGATTTGAACAATTGTCTAGAATTTTGTACGAAAATCATGGGATTTTTTAAATTCAAGCAATTTTTCTAGGCAAAAAGAGCGACCGGAAAAGAGCAAATGCACATTTTAATTGTTGAGGTGACGCGACTTATACGAATCTAGAATAATTAATCAAATTGCATGTAGCAGTTGGCTATCGTATTGGCATTAAAAGAAAATTATATCAACGTTTCATTGGTAGCACTGATAACAGTCATAACAAGCATTATTCAAATAAAATAGAATCACAGATTTTAATAAACCATTTTTTTTTTATGGTATTTTATCTTTAATCATTATGTTATATGTAATCTGAAAATGAAACGGTCCGTTCGGATGGAAATACTGTTTGATAACGTAATCAATTAAAAATAGTAAATAATTTCAGTTTATTCCCTTATTTTTTTTTTTTTTTTTATCTCAGAATCAACAAATTTAATATTTTCTGAAAATATCATCCCAAAAAATGGGTTTCCGGTCTATAAATAAAATTCATTGTTGACGCATTTTCTGCACAAAACCGTGCCGCTACGGCTTCCGACAGTACAGCAATAGGTGTTATCTGATGAAGGATCCTAAATTATTTTAATCTCAAAAGCCGAAACGCATTTCTACGTAACGAAATACGCGTTTTGTAGTCGTTAACATGGTTAAAAAAAATTAATTTCGTGTACTGAAATCATCCATGTTGAATTTAAAATGAAGAGAGAAAATTGGTCTACTTTTTAATCGAAACAAAAAATAACAACGTTATAGATAGGTAAGTGTATTGCATATTTTTATTTGACATTATTATAATCGTATTTCAACGTTATGGTAGATAAATTATCTATTTTATGGTTAACTGAGATTTGGCGATCGGTTTAATTTGTATGGATTAAATCTAGTAAGTATATATACTTTAAATCAGTGTACGCCATTCAGCCTCAGAATGAGTAGAACAATTATAAAAGTAATACTGAACCTTTGTAGTTTTCGATGGTTCAAGTTTAAACTTAATAATTATCTACTAAGCTTCAAAAATTACCGAAGTGCTGTGTACGCGTGTATCAAATAATACTAACTTTTGAGTGGTGTACTTATTTTATTTTGATAACACCTCACGTTTTCAAAATGTTATCAGATATTGCAATTGTGGTCGCGCTTAATTTCTAGCCAATGATCAAATAACGTACGCGTTTTAACAATCGTGTCAGTAATACCATTGGTTGTAGAATATTATAACATTATACAATATTCCTATTGTGATTTAAACGTACAATTCCTTTCCGTAGTCAATAATGACACACGAATGTGAAACAAAACATACAACTCCACGAGTTTACGGGTGTCGTATTTGTCATGGATTTAGCTTTATTAGAAGTACTCTATAGGATTACACAACATATAACATACACGCGACTAAATTAATAAACGTGCGCAATATTATCGTCGTTGTATGCGATTACAGAACAAAAACTATTACACTATTTTACACTCTAGCCCGTTCGACCGTTGTATTATAAAATATCCATTATACTCGTACCGGCTGGCTAAATCGGTTGATATATGGTTGGTTCGTTTGTTAAACACGAAAACACTGCATACAAATATAGGTATCGGTACATCTTACATTAAAAGTGCCGAGTTGTGAGTTAAATTGATTTAATCAACGAGCCGACATACACAGGCGCGTAGCTAGGTATTTGAAAAGGGGGAGGGGGTGACTAAGAATTAATCGACACTATTATATACGACAAAATAATGACTTTTCGTATACTTTAGTATATTATACATGAATATCTGTTTATGAGTATTATATTAATGTATGAGAAACTGTTTAAATATTTTATTAATATTTCAAATGGACATATTGTCTCATATATTTATTTTAAATCGTGTATGAAACGATACCAAATCACGGCTTCAGTTTATTAGATAAAATAGTGTAATAAGAAGCCGGGTCCCGGCATTACATTACTGTTATCATAATATGTATATATTTCGTTATGATAAATATGTGTTCATCACATAGTTCATGATGAATTATCACCTAAAGACTAAAGCATAACATAGTTAAGGGGGGGGGATTTACTACACCTGTAACACCTCCCCTGGCTACGAGCCTGAACGTACACAACGTACATAATATTCAGTAGGTGCAATATGATGTACTTGTCCGATTGCAAATAAGAGCGCTTCATTGGAAACAGATGAAAACACTTGATGAAAAACTTTCCGGAGTTGGTTTTTTCGTACATACGGTGTTCACTTTTTAATCATTACTAAAGTATGAATACAATAATATCCACTTTTTTTCTCGTAGCTGTTGCGTTGTGGAATAGAGTTGACTATTAATGTGGAAATACATTTTGTACACGTGAAACGGTTTCCGTTGAAAAATTGAACCGTTGCTCGTCTTCGTAACGCGTAGGCTCGCGTCCGGTAATGTAAGTGTAACGCGGCCGGTGGCGTTGCGTTCAGAAATGATCCGAACACGTCGAAAACCGAATAAAACATTGTCAAACCCTTGGAAACACGGTGTGTACCCGTACAATGCGCGTATAAGTACATGTGTATCGAGAGGCTCGTGTACACGTCGAGTTGGTCGTTACCGCGAAAATGGACTCGAGGAGAGAAAAAGAGGCGAAAAAAAAAAAAGGGAAAAAACCTCCGAAATCGATGTGAATCGGACTCGCTGTCGCTGATGATTATTGGCTTCGGAAACCGCCCCCCTCCACCAGTGTCCTCGTACCGAACACGTATAATATATATATATATTATACACATATCGTACCCGTAATACGTAAAATATACGCACCACACAGGAGGTACCTGTCTCGCGTGGACGCTTACGACATTACATATCCGTTTTTACAACGTTCCTCGAATATACACCTACCCCTTTGCACACCTCTATATATATATATATATATATATACATATAAATACGGACGGACGGTAATAACGGTTAGGGGTCGGACCGCAATAGGAGAAGTGGTGTGACGCATTGTCGGACCGGGTGGGCAAAAGGGGATGGTTATATGCGGGGAGGGGAATGTGTGTAATTTCGTCGAAACGACAGAAACCCGCGGCGGCGGCGGTGGCGTGTTGCATGTTGTGTTATGGAAATAAATAGCTTTCAATCGACGAGCAACTGCGGCGGCGGCACAGTCCGTGTCTACTGGTGGTAGTTCCGCGCGTGTGTGCGTGTGTCGTACACGACGGCGGCGTGCGTGCGAATAGTGGTCCGGCGGTGAAGGGACCCTCCCCTCGCCGTAATAACACGACCCCTCCCCGCTGACGGCGCTCCTAGTGGTGACGGGGAGCGAGTGGTGTGCGTTTGCGCGCACGTGCTCCTCCTACCACCGGTGCGCGTGTGTGCGTGCGCGTGCGGTTGTGTACGCGCGACGCGCACGACCGTCCGCCCGCCCGCCCGAGCCAGCACTGCCGCACCACGCCGCGCAACAGCGGGGCCGCAACAGGCGCCGCCGGTGGTGGCGCGCGGTGCGCGCGCACCCAATAATAATCACCCCCTTCGACAGGGCGACACCCCCGTGGCGCGTACAGCGTGGAGGGGCGCGGAGGCGATCGCAGCGTCTGCAACGGCGGCGGTATAAGTGCCGGCCACCGAACATTTCCAAACGCACTCGCGTACCAAACACTTCGTCTAGTCGCTTCGGTGCTCCTCTTCGCGCTATCTCTTTTCTTTTTTTTTCTCTCTTGATCTCTCCGTCTGTCCGTCTGTCCGTCTGTCTGTCTGCCTGCTTGCCTGCTTGCCTGTCCGTCTATCCGTCTAACTGTCCGTCTCTCTCAATCTCATGCTGTACTAAATCGCTACTGTCCATCTATTTCCTCTGTCCTCCGAGTTTTTTTTTTCCATTTTTTTTTTTTTTTTTTTTTTTTTTACTTTAATTTAATTCTTTTTTTTTCTCCTTTCCACTCACACCGAAAAGACGCGCAAACACACTCTGGAAGTTACGAAAACCTGTCCGGACCAATTCTTTCGTGCGCGCGCGTGTGATTGACAATATCGTTTTGTATTTTTCTCATACGTACGGTTTGCGATCAAGAGAAATGTTCGATCGCCGCCAGTAACGACTTTTGCCGTCCGCGTACGACCGTTGCCGCGCGCGCGAACACGCGGCCCGTTCACCGGCCCGAACGATCTCGGATGACGGTTGGCCATGCCCCGGTGCCTGATGCCCAAGAAGTGGAAGACCGCCGTGGCCAACGAGTGCTCGTGGGACTACGAGAGCAGGCGGCCGTCGTCGCCGCCGCCGCCGCCGCCGCCGCAGCAGCAGCCGGCCAAGAGCAGCAGTTCGCAATGGGAACCGCCGGTTACCGTTCTGTTGCACCACCATCAGCACCACCTTCAGCAGCACCACCATCACGCGTGGGGACCGTCTAGCCCGCCAGCGGGGGCCACAGCGCCCAGCCCGCCGCCCTGCTGCACCGGCACAGCTTTTCACTATCTAACCGGTAAGTCGTGCACCGATTCTCGTCCTCGAACTATTATAATTTAATAAAACCTTCGTCCCTCGGGGTTGTTGCTACGTTCGTGTTTCGCGCGCAATAGTTTTCAACGAAAGACAACCGAATTCTATCCTTATGTTTCCGACGGCGGTTAAGTGCGCGCAAGTCGCGTGGAATTATCGTTTATTTATTTCCACCGTCTTCTGCCGGTCCGGTGTTCGGAACGCGAGTGGGAAAAAAAACACGCGAAACACGAGTCGTCCGCATGCTTGGAAATAATACGTCAACGACGGCGAAACGTTCTCCGAGTATATATATATATTATATTTTTCCGTGTAGACGCTTTTTCACCGTCGAGGCGGAGAACGTTTCGTTTTTTAAATTGTTTTCCTCGGTAATAATAATGATTCGCCGTCGCGTTTAAGGTCTACATTTTCTCCGTTGACGTAATCGTATCATGCGGATGCACAACGAAATCCGTAGTAAAACGAGACTTAAACCGTATCATTTTGTTATTCGCGTTTCCCGTTCAAAAACCGTTACGTTAAGTAATACGTTGTGTTTCAGTAGGTGTATAATGAATATTTTTTCCGCAGTGAAATACTTATAGTTTTGAATGCGTATTGAATATTGAATCCGATAAATCGTAAAAAAATAATAAACTTTCGGTCTTAAACGAAACCGTATGAAATGTAAATAATTGATATCTTATTCGAATTTTAATCAAGTACAAAGTAAACGTTATACATTTTAATTTAAACAAATGGTATACGTTGATAAGGCCTTTTAGTAAACAAATGTTGTACACCGTCCTTTTATAAAGTTAAACAACAAGGCACCTGTCATTCTTTCTTTAATTATACGTATTTTTTATTTTCTTATCCGATTTTATGTAAAAACGTATAATTAAATAAAGTTTAAATATGAAATAATGATACGACGATTATTTCATCAAACAACATTGTTCTGAAATAAATAATTAAATAAATTATAATTAGTAAAAAAAATTTAATTTCGAAAAGATTTTACTTTTCGTTAAATTAACTAAATTTTATTCCGAAATGAAAAACTGAAAAAATATTGACTCCGGAAATCAATTTGATTATATTTTCATATTTTATACCATCCGATATTATGCAGTTACCGAGCGAATTTATTATAAGCCCTAGATAAAATTTAATATTGGTTTTATTCATGAGCTGAAACTGTAAATATTAAATATGACAGCGTTAATATACCTATAGGTACGCTTTGGTCATATTTTATGGATAATCCGAGAAACATTTAAGGCTGTATTGACCTTTGAATGAAGTTAAAATCTTCTAACGCTCGAAGAAAAAAAGAAACAGCCTCTATTATGCATATTAAATGCATATGGATTGGCACGCGCATTAATGTGTATCCGAGTTAAAAGCGAAATAAAAACGATTAAAATAATAATAACAACAACAAGACGAGAATCGATTTATATTTATTTTTTTTTTGTTTTTAAAGCTTTTTCGTTATCTCTCGCGTATTTTCGCATAATTCCTCTATCTCTCTTTCTTCTCGCGGCAGCGGTCCCCGGACACGAGGAAGGGTGTTTGCGTACGTCTAAACATATACGTTTGTATTTATTGACAAACCGTTTAGGTTTACTGAGCGGGTCCCATTTGGCAACAGTGTAACGACGGGAATAAACCGATTCCCGAAACCCTAGGCGATGCGCGTGCAGGTAATACGAACCTACCCAGTGCACGCGCGTGTTAGGTATGATGAAACGTGAGATCCGCGGGGGTGGACGACGTGTTGGGCGAGTGTGCCGATCGTGATGACGATTTTTGCGCTTACGTAGATCGCGCGCGAGAACGCGATCCGAACGGCGCGCAACGTGGTGAACGTCGGACGTAGAACGATTTCGCCGCGACTGCTTACGCGGCGCGTACCTGTGCGGTCAAGAAAGGGATAACTCATCGCGCGGAAAGGGATAGTACATCGTGCGGAAAGGGATAGCTCATCGCGCGGAAAGGGACACGCATGGTTCGCGATGAACCTATTTCGTAAAGCGACCGTTGTTACGATTGTCGTTTCGATCAATTGTTCCCGTGAAATTTTTTAGTTGTAATGAAAAAAAAAAAACCGCCATTGTACGTGCTCGTGTTCGTGTGCACGTGTTTCGAACTTATTAGCATACACGTGTGTGTCGATTAACTGCGCGGACGAAATCGTCGTTATTATTGTGGCGAGGCGGTCATTGCAAAACGATTTTTTCCCCTGACCCGTTTAATACCGTTTTTTTTTTTTTCCCCGTGGATTATCCCGAACGATTAAAATAAACCCACAGCGGCCGGTCGCAGGGCGAAATCATCAAGGGGGATCGAAATATAACCGCAAGAACATAATTTCCCGCTAACGCGCTCCCGGGTGTGTGTAGACTTGTAACCCATTAAGTTTTTCGTCCACGCACCCGCTCTTCCCGTCCTCCCCGTGCACATATTATATATATATATGTATATAATAAACTTGTAATATTTATGTCGAAAAATATCGTTTAAAAGTTACGACACTATTTTTATAATAGCGGTTCACATCACATTATTATTATTATTATTATTATTATTATGTTACCAACGGTCGTCGCGCAAAGTTTATGCGATCAAATCGACAAAACCGCGCTGTTACTGATACTCGTATTATATTATTATTTTGATGCCGCAACGGCGGCGGTCCTCTCCCCGCGCGCCTCGCGGTCCATCGAGGGCCTGCGGTTTAACGCGCGTCATTTCAATTAATCTAATTACTCATCATAACGGTATTCGTGACGCGCGCGCGCGGGACACAACATTTAAGCGCGCAACGTTCACGCGTACATCGAACGCGTAAAACGTAAACCAAAACTCGTTCGCGTTCGCGCGAACCCGCGGCCCGAGACGCGAACGTTCAACCGCGTTTTTACCGAACATTTTTTAACGCAATCGGTCTAGGAAAAGGTAGTCTGCAACGGAAACGGCGAAAAAAAAAAAATGTTATATTATTTATTCCGTGCCGACGATCAGCGATACCGTAAAATCATTCCGTTCGACGTGCACTCGTATAAATTCGTCTCCGACATGATTTCGGTGTGCGAAAAAAGAATTATGAATAAAAATATAAACATGTATATTCTAAAGCGAGAGTGCACTCGATCTGAATTCAATGGGCGACGATTTATATTGTACAGTCTTACGAGTTTTGAAAACAAATTCTCGCTGAATGCAGGATTTCGCTCATCGGGTTTGTACACGACAAACACTGCTACGCGTTTATGCATATTTATACATGTTTTACAAAATATTTATCCAATTTTATATATACGGTATGAGTTTGACAACGGCTTTTCGTTCATTCGTGTCGCTGTGGACTGTATACGTTTAAACGTTTACGCACCTGAACGTATTATGTAAACGAAAAAAATTTAATACGCATTTGAAATACACGGCCGTCGTCGTTTCGAATATTCTTACAAATAATTGCTGTACAAATTATTGCAAAGCGAATCGATAAAGAAATACGTATGTATATATTCTCAGCCAGCATGTATTGATATTATCAGTATTGCAACTATGGTGTACGGTCGGACCCGCCGTAATACAACAAATTGAATGCGATACCTTATGTCCATCTGAAATATTTGTCTTATTACATAAACAAAAAAACTGTTCATCCGACATGGCAAAGTTATTGCCGGCGAAAAAAGCGCGACAGTATATTTATTTTCGGCAATACGTTTCGTATCTATTTCTTGGACCACGGCCAGGATAACGGAACTAGAAGAGTGGTGAAGTGGACACCCTCTTTCTCAACACACCGTTATAATATAATATTGAATTTGTTGAATACGTCGATGTCGACCTACAAATCTATAGTCCATTCGGGTGATACTATTGCCCTCCCTCTGACCTTTACCCGATAGCATTGTCTTAATCACTATTTTCCGACTCCTTAATTAGTTGCCAACATATAAAGCAAACATTAATTTAAATAAGGAACTAGTGTCATGGGTAGGTAACCCCTTTACGTCTTACGTTAAACCGTGAAATCTCGGGAATATAATATGTGCCGTACGTGTAATAAAGCTTACCTATACACCCGATTCGCGCGCGGTAAACAAGCGATTACTGTAAACATTGATGAAATCCAAGACGAAATATCGGGGATAAAAAAATGTACATTTCTTGTAATCCGGTCGCGGTCGCGTGATAACGCGGTATTCGTACCGGCTATGCCAGCGAAGACGTCCGGGGAAGTTTTTAATCTTTCACCAAACGCGTCGCGTTACGATTATAATAATATCGCCGTTCGTTCGCTAAGTCCGGAGGACGTATGTCGTTTGTTTTGGGGAGGAAAAAAATCGTTGGCGAAAGGGAAAATAAAAAAATAAAAAAAGAAAGGTAACTCACGGTCGTATTGAGGCGTTCGGCGGATGAGCGCGCCCGTCGACGACGATCGCATTAGCTAATGGATTCTTTCTTTGCACGCGTCGCGCGACGCACATGCACGGCCGCCGAACAATCGGAGCGGAAGAACCGTCGGCGGCGGTGGAATATTTCCCCGAGCAGAAGAGATAACATTGACGGGACTACACGCGCGCACATTACGCGTGTGTGTACACCGGTTTTATGCGTATAACCATGGCTGCCTTTTAAATATAGGGCTAGTACGGCGGGATAAGGGAAGTGGGAGTGGCAGTATCGTTACGCGAATTCCGAACGCGAAACGTACATATATTATTTTACATATAATAACGCAGGGACCGCACGGCGGACATTTCCTGCTCGCACAACTCTCCTCGGGTCGAACGCGATCGCCGCTGCAGTCGCGTAATGCGCGCAAGTACATATTTATTACGCTACGTACCGTTGCAACGTGTTTCCGCTCTCCGGGGCGTTAACTGTTATTGATTCGCCACAAGGTTTTGCGCGATCGTCTTCCACACGCTTGTCATATTTATTTCTTCGTATTTCTACGGGTTCGTTCGCATACACGCTGTCTGCCGTGCGGTCCTTTTGAATTTCTTCCGTTAGAAAAAGCTCGATGAAATCGATGTTATTAACGTTGTTATTGGTCTCGCGAACCCGACGCTCGTGTACTACGTCTTTGTTTTTCATGCTCACGACGTATCGTAAATGTGAAATAATAAAATTCGTTGAAATTCTGGCGTTCGCCCGACGGGCAGCGCGCCCGTCAGACGCATCTCGTACAGCGATATTCGCTATATTATGTAGTACAGCGTACATTCTAACGATCCCGGAGATCAGCGACGCCTAGGGCGTACTCGTATTATTAGGTATAGGAAATTGAAAATCTGCCGAGGGTCGAATCGTCGAAAACAATGCGTACGAAATATGTTACGCCGGCGGACGCGCTAAAAGGGCGGCCGCCGGGCATTGTTCGAACTGGTTTTTTATTATTCTTATTATTATTATTTTTTTATCCATTTACAATTGTGTCACGGTCCGCGTTTTCGCGCGCGCGAGGGGAAACGCTTTTACGCGCTTGTTGCACTCTCGTCGCGCGATCAACAGCTGGTCGATCTCGACGCGTGCGTACAGCCGCTGCCGCGGGACCGTTATGCGCGCGCGCACAAACTCGTTCCGGATCGGGTAAACCGGCGCGTGTGCACAGAGGAGGGTGGAGGACTGAGCTCTCGCGTGATTGTGTGTTACGTGCGTGCAATAGTAGCAGTAGTGGTAGTACGCGTATAAGGGTCGCGCGAACTTTACAGTCGGAGGGTCGACGGATTCGGAGAGCGAAAAAAACCGCACTCTCTTCAGCGTACGTTCCGCGAGGAGGGGTCGAGAGAGGTGTACATAATACCGCGGAGAACGGCTCCTGGTGTGTGTGCGCTTGGGGGGCCGGAACACACCGGTAGCACCTGGCACGCGACCACCGGAACAATATGCGCTCGCGACGTCTATGAATTATATCGTGCGCGCATGTATAATTAAACAATTGCAGCTGGACAACTGGTTCGCGTGCGGTGCCGGTGTAACGGGATCCCGGCCTGCACCGGTCGCCGAAGGGTCGGGTGCGACCCGACGGGGGACGGGTAGTGGATTGGGGAGGCCGGTGCGCCGTACGCTCTGCCGTGTCGTCTGCGGCGCGAGGTAAAACGGTACGCGGCGGACTAGCGCGCGCGCAAGGGTCGAGCGACGGTGCGTGCCGCCATGTGCGAAATCTCGAGTCTGCTGCAGCGACGCGCGACTTTCCCCAGTATAATGAAATTGGGGGCGAAGAGAGACGGTAAAACTTAGTAGGCATGGAAACGACCGAGCCGATCGGCTGCCCTACGCGCACGATTTTCGGCGGTGATTGTGGTCCGTGATTTCGTCGGTCAAAACTTGCGAATACAATTACTTGCGTTGCGTCCCCTCGTACGGGTTCGTACCCCGTTCCGCGAGCAACCGAAACGAACGTTCGACCGTCGGTCGGACTATCGTATTCTTTTATCGTGGTACGATTAATACGTTTTGGTCGGGGTTCGAAAACGCTGTTGAAATCGGTTTTACGCGCGCTAAAAAAAAAAAAAAAAACCCGTAAGATATTTGCGGCGAACACGGAAGGTGTGCACCAAACGAGCATGACGACCGATTTCGAATCCAGCGCGCTTCCGAGTCTCATAATTAACGATCCCAACCTCGGTTGTAATCGATGCTGACTCGTTCCCGACAAATATGATTACGGTTTCAAAAATCGTTCACCAGTCGTGCGTACGAGTCGTAAGCGAACGTTACGACACGTCTCGATCCCGTCGTCGACGGTGACCCTTCGCTGTACTATGTCGTGTCCACCGCCACGCGAGCTCGTTTAAAAAAACCGAGTTCGATTCGCATTGCCGCGACTGCAGTGATGTCGTTCTGCTGGCGCAGTGCAGCAGTGGAGGCCGACGCACGCAGTGTACAACGTGTGTGCATAATAAAACGTTCCATCTCCCACGGAAAATAAATAAAAATTTTATCGCGTCGAACACGACGTTCAATAGCGCGAATCCATTCTCACATCTGCAGTATGGCGTCTTATTCGACCGTAATTTTACAACTAGCTTTTTTTTTTTTTTTTCACCGCGCGATTCACAGTTCGTTTAACCTTTTACAAATCGACTGATTGACACCGCGCGCGACCACGTTACACCGCCAACCCCCCTCCCCCAGACCCTCCGGAAGGTACGCCGAGTACCAGTACCAGCTCTTTAGGGATTTTTCATCGCGGTCGTTTATTCGATTGTGAACTAATAAATATTCTTACGTACGTACGCGCGGGGAATACATGTGCACCGCACGGATAAATATTTGCGCCCGTCATATCCGCCCGTACACCCACGATCGTGGTGAACGATGTTTACCGGGTGCACAATTCGTGCAAGCGATTAGGGATCGCAGAGTATCGTAACATCGATCGGCGACGACGGCTCTCGAGAGGACACTTATTCGCAGACATTACTTTCCTTTTTTTTTTTTTTTTTTTATTTTTGTCCCCTCCCCCGTACCGAACAGTATTCGAAAAGTATACTACGGGTGTAATATTATTATACGGATTCGCCGCTAACCGAAATGTCTTCTTTTTACGTTTTCCCCGCGCGCTGTAGTCCACACCGCATACGTACACCGAATAATACACGTACAGTATACCTCTGTACATACGCTGCAGCCGGTAATGCGACGTGTAAACACTGTGCAGCAGTCGTTCGGGCGCGGGAAAGGAGTCACGGGCCATTTGTCCGGGATTATTTGGCTATGACATTTTTACGTTTGCCAAAGGTCATGGGGGCCTTACGCTTTATGGAGCCATTTGGAGAGAACGTTGTGCATCGTGTATTATAAAACGTTTTTCCCGGTCGGGCGTGTGGGAGTACGTGAGGCACGCCCGCGAGGTCGGCATACAGAGAGGCGTGCGACGGAGAAATAGACAGGCAGACAGAGAGAGAGAAGCGGTTGAAATAAAAATAAGAAATGGGAAAAATTGTTGTCTGCGTTTAGAGCAATTTAAAAACGAGACATGGACACGCGGGACGTGAGAGGGGTTTTTTCTCTCGGGCAATCTAGAAAAACAAGATTTGCTCCCGCCACCATTCTATCCTTCGGGAATTTATACAAAAAGTTTTTTTTTTCTTTCTCTCCCGACCCACCCTTGCCCATCAATTCGGTCCCTCTTCAGTCCAGTATCTTACTTTTTTTCTCGTCTCATCCAACCCATTTCATACCTTAAATAGGTCCCGCGATTCACCAAGCAAAAAAAAAAAACGATTTTTCTTTTCTCGTTCTCTATCTCTAAACTCCCCGAACGACCATAATTGAAAGTCTTAGAGGTGATACTGTATATATTATATATATTGTGAAAAGTTTTAAATTTCTTTTATTTCCACCGGCCTGCATTCGCCACCACCGTTCATATACATATACAGTAGTGAAACACTTGAAACTGATTTCTATTCTTTTGCTCCGAGTTAAAAATTAAATATTTGTATATATATATATACACACAGAGAAATGTTTGATACCCAAAAAAAAAAAAAAAAAAAATACGTTCTACTTTTACATTTGTCTTTCGCTCACGGTATCCATTGAACTGCATAGCAGTATATAACACCGTTTCTTACATCTAAACCACAATGCGTACATAATATTACTATTGTACGCGAGGGATATATCAAACGGTTTGTAATTAAATTTTGATTTATTCACTTTATATTTTTTATTTTATTTTTATATCTTATTTTCCGTAAATACGCAAAACTAAATATGACGATAAAAATTATAATAAATCGTACTCTGAGTCTCCGCTATATGCGATTTAATATTATTGCTATTGTTTTTATTGTTAAATATCTTCAGATAAGAACGACGGCAGCGATTGTCCATTATTTCGTATTCTATAAATATACACGATGGCTTTATTGCGACAGAAAATACTTATAACTCCCCCCTGCCATCGGATATTTTTTAATCTTGAATACCAAATATTCAACAAATATGAAAAATATAAATAATTTTTTTTTTTCAACGCATAGGGTTGTACCAGAATTTATTTTTGTAAATCGAGAATATGAAACACTTAAATAGACCGCCGTGACCTTAGTGCGCTATCTTGTTGAATTTATGAGATAACTAGATCTGTACTAATTAATTAATTTTGATTATCTTCTGGTTTTAATAAAAAAAAAAAAAAATGACGGGAATGACTGACCAATGTTTGATTGACATTGTGTTTGAATGGTATTTCGTCATTTTCACTTTACATTTATTTACCAATACGTTTTTCCTTGATCACATCGGTCACTTAACACATACGTTGTACTTATATATCTTGTAATAAGCACCTAGCTTATGACTCTAAACGTGAAATGTCAAGAGAAAATAAATCCACCCTTTTAGGCCGCTGCTGCAACCACCGGTGTTGTTTCCATCCTCCATCACGATCCTTTGATCTGCGTGCGTTCACGTCTAGCGGATAAAGGGAGAGATCGTGTGTCCGTACGTGCGCAATCAGAGCAGACACACAAACTCTGTTCATGTGCCACAACCACTACCCGGTCGCTTTTGTCAATACACCATGAAGAGACCATAATAATAATAAATAATTCAGCAGCGAATAAAGGCTCATTTTCTGGCGGTGGTAAAGAGTTGCATGAGGTAACTAAGAGCGAAAAAATGTCGTGATGTAAATAAATTCTACAAAAATAAGTACTAAATTTCTTCTTCGTTAAATGCCGATTGCGCTTACCTGTTCTTTTCTTCAACCCCCCCCCCCCCCCTCGTCGATCAACTGCTCTTTGCTTTATTCCAGACTTATACGTATGCGTGTTAATCGTCGCGCTCCGCCTACACTGCGTGCCCCTGCAAGGGTGGTATAGGAAGTAGGGTGCGGTAGGTACGGCATAGGTAACCATGGTCGTACGTGCACATTCGAATACACACACTCGCGTTAATATATTCGTACCGACACCATGCAACGCCACCGGCAATTCGCGTTTGTGCGGCCGGCGGCGGCGGCGAGAGAGAATTCAAATGAAACGCGACGTGACAGGTATCACACGTGTTGATCTTCCACCTGTTGGCCATATGTTTTTATCCCGTAAACATCGATCCCGGCTCGCGGCACCGGCGCGGGTACATTAGCCGCGGCAACGGTGCGCGTCCATCGATGAGCGACGCGGTCGCGGACGTTTTAGTAATCTTCCACGAAAATCGCGATATACAAGCTCCCCGAGATCCGAATCGTAGATAACGCCGCCGCAGTTGTCGTCGTCCGTCCCGGCCCATCAATCGAAAGTCGAACGTCATCGGCGTACAAGACACCGCGTCTCGCGTTAATCGTACCCAAAAACAGCAGACCAGTGTTGCCCGCGACCCGAGTGCGATCGTCCGTCACGAGAGAAATCGTCATGCAACCCTCAAAACGGAAAGCTTCGCAAAAACAAGGTACGGAAACGTTTGTTGTGTTATGTTATGCTTTTCGTCGGCAATCGCAGTGATGTTCCAAAACGATGCGACGGCGTGTACGAGATACGTACAAAAACATGGCGTCCGCGCTCTCGTGGTCCCGTACGCGTTCGGGGCGGCGGTGTCCGGTCGACGCGACCGATGTTTTTTCACGCGCGACGTTCGCCACCACTAGAGGTCCGCCGCCCGATCGAAATCCGCGCACGGATACATCACGCGATTACGCGTTTTAACGTCGTTTCGCGGCGATCCTCGCGCCGTCGGCTTTACCCCGCGCGCCCGGACGGCCGACCAACGATTGAACCCGTCGCGAACCGTCCACCGTTGACGTGTTACCGTGTTGCGTGAACGCGGGTTTTCGCGAACGGGAAAAAGAGAAACGGGAAAAAAAAAAAAAAAAAAAAAATGAAAATCATCGACGCGTCCAGTGTGCCCCGCGCCACACCGAACGCAATCAATTAAAATTAATCGAGCAGCGTCTTCTCGTTTTTCATTTAACAGCCTCCGCGCGCGTCTGAAACGTATCGATCACGCGACGCGCTCGCCATTATTGTATTGTTGTGCGCCGGGAACAAGTCCATTATTCGTTGTGCCCCCGGACGAACTACGCGCGCGTCCCTCGACCCCAAACCCCCGACCCCAAACGCCACGGAACGACCGCGCGTGCGCGGCTCCGACACGACTCTCGCACCGGAGTGCTCGTCGTGCGATCGCGGCGGGTCTTCGTCTCGACAAGAACCGACCGCGACGACGACGTGCTCGTCCCGTGCGAATCGCATTCCCTGTCTGCCGGGTCTTTCGGCCGCGCGACGCGTTTACCGAACGGCATCGAGACGGCAACCCGGGGTCGATGCGACATTGTTCCCGTGTTCACGTGCGTCGGGAATGTCAAGTCGTAGTACCGATGTGGCCAAGATTTTAAAATGTGGGGGAGGCAAACCCAAAATACTAAAAATATAACATGATCAACAACTCACGAAAACAGTTCGTTTTCATATTAAGAGTTTAACGTGATTTCATTTTATTAATTGGATTTCGATTTATTAACTTCATTTTGGCCAGTCCAATAATAAGAGACGTCGATGAGATTTTGACGAAAACACTTCTTCTGTTATTTTTTCGGATTCGTTGAAAATAAAATAACTATCAAACAATTTGATAGGAATTAAGAGCAAAATCGAATTCAACGGATTTTTCAAACGTATCAAATAAACAGTTATATAATAATTACATATGCAAAAACGTTGATAAGGCCAATGGAGCCCATAGCCCACTTCCCCCTCCCATGATTATGCCACTGATAAACATACACGTACCGTGTACCAGTGGTGCAAGACAAACGTGTACGCGTTTACTTACCTAAGTCATAATCGTGTTTACACTAAAATTCAAGCGCATTTAAACGTTTCAAATCCAAAAAAATCTTATCATTTATTTTTTTTTCGTCCGCCTTCATCGGATTATCCAACCGTAAATTTTAACATAATTATTATTTTTACTGTAGTAGTTTTCAAATCTTAAAATATCACACATAAAATCCGCTTTAAAAAATTATTAATACTCCAAAGTCACTTGTTCGTTTTATTTTCTTTCTTTGTGAACAAAAAAAATTAAATTAAATTAATGATTTGCTGAGCGATAATTATATTGAATCGCTTGGTAAGGAATTGGGGGTAAGAAGTTTTAAAATATGTGCTCGGCGCAGCTAAATGTACATTTGATTAAATTTATAACTCGCTGGCAGAAAATAATAAATCATAAGATTTAAGAAGAAAAAAAACCGTATTGTAGAGTAATTGTAATAATAATAAAACGTATTCTCTCGTTTTGACCTATATTTGTTTTTAAAGAAATGTATTATTTCTTTTTTTCACTGATGTCAAAAAAGTAATTTATTAAAAATAATTGAATATGTATATTATACGAGTTACTCTCGATGGGTTAGCCATTAAAACACATTTGTTAATTCACACACACGCACGTACACAAACACAGACCTGATTGTTCACTGTTGTGTATATAATAAGTAACTTATACCATGTATTATAATACGTGTAACAATAAAAACCAAACTCATCGACGAAACGTTTTTTATTCATCACCCCATCGTTCACATGCGCGCAGATATAAACTTGTACATACAGGGCAAGTTACTTAAGCCTAGCAACTTACAGGAGCGCGCACGCACGCACACACCTACACATTCAAGTAATTTGAAAAATCGAAAAACGATTTTAATAACTAATAATGTACTTCGGTTAAAATGGCGAACGACTCGTTCGCGACACGGAGACGGGGAACGGTTTCAGCGGTGCATACAATATATATTCTGTACACGTGTATTGGTAAGGGCCGGTCTGTGAACGTTGTGTATTGTTCGCCCGCCAACAATCGCCACGACTTGCTTATTGGTCTTCTGTCCCTGTCCACACACGCATGCAAATGTACAATACGTATGTGCATTTTTTCGCTATAAGCCCGAGAGCAAACGTTCTGCCGCGTACACGTGTTTCTGTATGTGTAAAACGGAAATACTCGAAAACAAACGGGTTTGGGGAGAGTGGCTGAACTCGAGACGATTTCCATTAAGGGTGCCATACACGGTCAGCCATGAATGTCAGTTTTGTGATTGTCATTCATGACTGACCGTCTAGGTCGATGAATGTCAATCTTTTTTCGTAACTGATGAATTTCAAACACGTTTGATTTTTTTGTCGTCAATCAAAGTGATTGGCAATCATGACTGACTCTGTGTGGTAATGATTGATACGTGTTGCCATTCAAAACATAATATTTTATAATATATTTTTGATATAAGGTTTAACTTTTTCTAATAACTCCATAAATGTTGAATGGTCCATTCTAAGGAAATTTGCATAACTTCATTTGATGTTAATAATAGTTCATCCAATAGGTTATGATGTGTGTATTTTGTCCTTTTTAAAACCCATTCTTTTGACCATGTTTTTTTAATTTTATTTCGTTACTCTCCTTCATCTGAATTATCTGTAGCTAAAGTTACAATAATTGCAATACAAGCTTCTTCCATTTATATATGATTTGGAAGATGTAGATATTAAATAGGGTATAATCATATACTATCATATAATAGATATAAACTATAAACCTCCAATTAAACAAATAACATTAATTATGGTCTCATTTGTTCGAATGAAAAATTATCAAATGATTGTCATTCATGATTGACCATGTATGTCAACAATGACATTCATAGTGAGCGACAATCAAAAAAACTGACATTCATGACTGACCGTGTATGCCCCCTTTTAGGGCAATTTCAGCGCTGAATCTCGTAGGCCAAAAAACTCACGCCGTACACGCGTATTTATATTTTTATTCGTTTATACGTTCATTACGTTCATTTGCATGCACACCGTCGACCACAGGGGTGCGACAAGCAAATGCGATGAAGTCTTATGCGCACCGCATGCGGTACGAGGACGTCCTTGACACTACCGGTACTCGTGTGTACGTAGTGTGACCGCGCCGAGCAGGTGAGCACTGCGCGTTTTCTTGCGGAGACAATATCGATGACGTAGCGCACAAATGTGATAAGTGACATTTTCGTAATCGTTCAGGTGAACGATTTTTAAGTTTGAGCTGTTTTAACAATTCAAAAATGTAACGAACTGTAAAGCACTTTTTGTTATATTTCCCTTAACATTTAATGAGTAATGAGGATTAAAAAACCTCCAATTACCACATTTGTAATCTTAAAAATAATTTAAAAAAATAATATTTTACTTAACACATTTTGTACGCGTAAAAGTAATACTAGAACACATCACATTTTTCTTCTGATTTCAATAAAGAACTCCAATTACTTGAATAATGTTATAATTTCGTCTGTGAATAATGTGCTGAATTATATGATTAAATTTAATATGCACTCAACTAATTTTTAAAAAAAAATGTCACTTATCACATTTGTGCGCTACGCCATCGATATATTGCAGAGACGGTCAAACTTTTTTCAGCCATGATCTACTAAAAATATACTTCACCATTGAAATTTTTTTTATAAACCAGAATAAAAGATAAAAACTATACAGATAGAACTTATCGACAATTTGTTCATAACCACCACGATTAATTTTAGTGCACGTGGCCTAAAAATAAATTCTAATTCTTATGTGTAAAATAATTATGCTTGCGGGTATCATGCACCCATTTATAATTGTTCGTGGTACTAAATAAACAATAAAAATGTATTATTATTTATTTTATTATTATTGTTGTTCTTCATTTGCTTGGAAATCTGTTATTCTGCCTTTGATGAACGCGCCAACAATTGAACGTACAAAGAATAATCGGAGATTCAATAAAGTTTACTTTAACGGTGTAATAAAATATACAATTAAATATCAGAGTATCAATTTTTCAACCGTTTAAATTTTTAATAACACGTTTAAATTATTCCTTTTCATCTCATCTCGGTCTGATAAACTATGTTTATTAGTCGTTAATAAAATAATTATTAATTCCAAAAATCAATTTTAAACACAATTATTTTAATAATTACACGAAAAATATACAAATATTTCCAGATAAAATGTAATACTCACAATAAATAAATATCATAAACAAAATTTATGATATTCGTATGCACAGAATAAAATACGAGTAAAATAATGATGTTCAATGTTGTGAATTCATTACTGGATTGATTAAAATTTGTTCAATTGTTTCTTTAACGGAGTGTAAAAAAATAAGCGCATTTTATGGCCATAAATCCCTTGCAGATTATTTTTTTCATTCACATATCTAAAAAAAAAAAAAAAAATTATAATATATTATGTACAGCAAAACGTGTTAAATATTTACCGAGACAGTTTTAATACTAAAAATCGTATTCAGTTTTCGTGTATTATTAGAAGAGGAGGTATTTGATTTTTAAAGCGTTAAATAAATATATAAATGAAACTCTGTGCGCACTCGTACGCTCAAGTAATTAATCAAACACCAACGAATAAATAATGTTCGTAAGGACAAATTATTACATTTATATACGTGCACGGACGAAAACAAACACGTGCACGTCAATTAAAATTGTCGATGGAATAACATGTTTTTTCATTTCGAGATAATTCTATCAAAAGGAATCTTGAAGATATTCATTATTCGCCACTTAAAACAACTATTATATTAAACATTTTTATGCTTCTCTTTTGTTCCGCCTTTTGCCATCCACACTTATTATTATTTGTTTCACGTCGCGTTCTTTTATTCGTTTGTACTTCTCTCAAATGAGTTCACAATAGTATTATTTTCAACGTAATGAACACTGCAGTAGAATATTTCCTTTAAGTGTAATTACAAATTTACGTCCGACGTTTATACGAATTTTATCCGCATCGGACGTTGTTTTAAGCAGCTATAAAATACGTTTTTATTTCTATTCGAACGGATGATACAGCGTCAGCAGGCGTACTTAGCATTACACAGTTCTGGGAACGATTTTATTTCAACGACAGACCCTTCCAAAACCACACGAAATAGACAACACTGCTGTCAAATTATTTACAAAATACAGTTTGTTTTAAATATAATGAAACAAAAACATTGTAGTTTGCATGGTGTTTGATATATACATGTATATGTAGATATATATTTATTTATATAATACTCTAAACAGTCAGTCAAGTTAAGGGATGTATGTCTCAATTTGGGGGAAAAGTATAGAGGAAATTTAGAATCGTGCCAGCTTCGAGTTCGAGTATATCTTTGAACAATCTATTTTGTTCTTAACAAACGAGTGGTTTACGCGATCGTCAGTATGTCGTTATCAAATAATAATAATATATATATATATAATATAAGGTGAACGACAGGACATGATACCTCGGGGCTGGTGATCTCTCCGACGATCCAATAAGACCGACACGGTCCGCTGTTCCGATCCATGTCGAACCTTCTCTTTGGCTCGTGAGCAGCTCCCAGAGCTGACATTCGGTACGTCATTCTAAGTGAGCGTTTGCGCGAGCCAAAAACCCAGGGAGACCTCCCTCTATGTCGTCATCGAATGGTTCTTACGTAATGTGTACGATTAAAAACTACATTGCATAAGCTGCTTAATATTTCTAATGTGCATAACGCCATAACGCTGCCGAAGGATCAAAGTGTACGGCTTCCGTTTCGACGCTGTCGTAAGACTTTAACCTCACTAAGGATGCTTGCATCAATCTTGAGGAGATCGCAGTACCTACATAAATGTGATATAAATTAAAAAAAAATTAAGCCGTGCCGACTAACGTTGTGTGATTATTACGAATAGCGTTTTAGTGTCAATCGATTTCGACCACATCCTAGCCCCGGTCGTGGTTCGTATGCCCGCGCGGAAAATCGGTTTTTTACAGGCGTAGACGTGTAGTAGATCTCTGCGCGTGTGCTCCGCAGTCGATTTTTAGAGAGGAAAATATTTAACGCTCCGCATTCGTTTGTTGTTCGCAGAGTATGCCGGAACCGTTAAGAGCGACTACCCGACGGCGTCCGACGCGCAAGTTCCGCCGTCAGCCGCCGCGATGCCGTCCACGCGGGAACAGCCGCCGCTACCGCCACCGCCGACCACAGCGACGCCTGTGCTGACGGTGCTGCAATACCAACGGCCACGGACGTACACCAGCACGGGTGTGGCGCTGTCGCTGCCGCCCAAGAAGAAGGACATCTACCGGCCTTACTCGCTGGACGACCACAGGCCGGTCAAGTGGCCGAGGCCCGAGGAGGACATAAACGCCGCGCAGGCCATACTCGACCTGAGCGCGTCCACGCCCGTCGTCATCTGCCCTCCGCCGCCACCGCCGGCCCTGCCATTGCAGCAGCATCAACACCACCACCAGCCGCAACAACAGCAACCACAACAACCACAACCTGTTCTGGCGCCGCCACCGCCACCGCCACCGCCACCACCGCCGCCG